>NC_088301.1:42463201-42624661 GCF_032854445.1 Liolophura sinensis | reverse complement strand
GTATTTCAAAGGTGACCAAACCTGGGCAATATCTTGCATGTCTTACTTGGCGGCTAATAGGGATATACACCACAGCCTGCGTTCCACTGAAGTATATACTGTAGATATATATCTCGATGTTGCTGTTCATAATCTTATCTCCCCACCCCACCCCCCATGCAAGCCCCCCTCCCTCCCTTCCATATATATGCAGGAATTACTCCTGTGATGCCTGTATAGCTATACCGCCTTTTCTTTTATGGCCCGCAATGCTGTTGGACATTCAATTCACTACCAGGTGATATAATCTCACAGGTAGCACATACTAGAAATAGCGATTGCATAACCAATTATGTATCTTTAACCCTCTCTCACTCTGAACGAGGGTATTGATGCCCCTGTATTGGCCCGCCGTCAGTGGTTTAGCACCTTTAGCGTCTGCAGGGGTGTAAAATTCATTTGAGACGTATACGCAATTAACATCATGCCGTTTAATTCAAAAGATGAAAGAAAACCAACGTTCCTGAACGTGTTTACAGAATGATCTATATAATATAGCACAGATTACCAGATGTGTGGTACATGCTACATGCATAGATGTTTTAGCATGGGCATAAAGTATATCTATCATTTTGAAGTGGCTAAAGTGCGAAGGTGTTTTAATGTGTCTGCAATTAAACAAAGTCGGTACAGCTTGTTTGTGTGCAATGTGCACATACATAGAATTGATTGTCTGAGGTTTATATAGATTCACGTAGTATGTACAGCGGCATATGCATGCACGAGAGACTATATATTATTGCATGCGGCATCTTACATTTAAAGCAAGGGCTTATATTTGTTGTTTTTTTGTTTGTTTTTTTTTTCAGAGCAATGTTAGAGAAATAGAAATGATGAGCAGTACATACAAAGTCAGTATAAAGCAAAATTTTTGGAATTAGTCATATTATTATTAGCGTATAACAGCGCGTTTTGTGGTATTCGAGGACAAAGAATATATACTCGTAAAATAGGTCAATTAAAATAATTTACACAAATATTTTGAAAAATTCAACCGATCACGAAGAACGTCTAATGACATATCATTAGATTTAAGAATCGTAACACTAAAAAAAAATGAATGACAAAGAAATAATGTGATTTGTTCCATGACAAAATATATTGTTTGAAAACCGCTCATCGTGTTTCCGCTGTTTCCGAAAATAAAATATTCTTGGCTAGAAATACAAAATAAAAACCTATAAAAGTATCAGGTATCATCACTTTAACTGATTAAGTTAATGTGTACCCTAATTTGTACGCTACACCTGTAAAATCTTTCGAATGTTGGCTAATAGATTATGTGTATATAAGAATCGACCAAAAAAATATCCTTTCTCCCCTAAAGGAGAATTGCTGAAGAATCATATCTTTTGGAAGAAAAATTGTGGAGATCAGTTAACGTGTATGTATGGATGATTAAAGAAAATGTTATAGCCTGTCAATATTATTCTTTAAGATTGGATTTGTATAATGGTATATAGATTGAATGTTTTAATATATCATAATGAATTTTATTCTATGCATTTGGTGATTTTACCAGAACAAAATGTGATGCAGTGTTCTAAACAACAAGGGCTATGGAGATGGAGTCAATCGAGGGATTACTTTGGTGATTTTTAGTCAGTGTGCAAGTCCAGCACACTGTGTGTAACGTTTTTATACACATATCGCACGTGCAGTTGCGACCATCCATGGGTCACGTGATTTTTCAACTTTCTTCGTTGCCTCAAAACAAATTCATGTGGGCGAACAAGGGAATATACTTCGTGCAATGTTTTCCTACAATAATTTGGTATTAATTTGCTGAAAAGGCTGGCTAAATTTAACTCACGGAGTCGTAAGTTTCTTTTGGCCGAAACTGAAAAAACTGAAAGAGTGCCACGAAAGTTGGTTGCCGAAAATCAGAGGAGCCCTAACAAGCTGAGGAAGTTTTGCTGCAAGCGCTAACAATCAAGACTTTTATTAAGAGAAAAACCGTTGACACACATACACTGTGAAATCTTCCATGAGAGTTCCAATTAAGTAACTCCGCAGCCACTCATGGGATGCAACACGAAAGAGATAATGACTTAGTTCTGTAAGAGTGAGTGAGTGAGTGCTTGGGGTTTAACGTCGTACTTAACAATTTTTCAGTCATGACGACGAAGGAATCCTTAGAGTGCATGTAATGTGCCTCCATGTTGCAGGAGGAATTTCCTCTTTTATCTAGTGCTGCCTCACTGAGACGTCTTCCCGAAGGCAGGTAATCCCCCCACCCTCCCACGCCCGAGCCATTATACTGATACCGGTCAACCAGTCGTTGCATTATCCCCTTAATGCTGAACGCCAAGCGAAAAAGTTATAACTTCCTCTTTCAAGGTCTTAGGTGTGTAGTTCTGTAGGAGAATGATGTGATTCACAGTATCAAAAGCTTTCGATAAGTCCAAGATCACAGCAGAACTAAAGTGCTTATAGATTCTCCTGCAGGAAGAAAAAGGTTGAAAGGGGAACAAGCAGCATGTACTGCTGAATGAGTTTTCCTAACCCACACTGATCAATGGACATATGACATTGTTTGTTTCAATAAAATCAGACATCATATTTGCGAATATTTTTTTCCAAAATCTTGGTTACACTTTGCAAGACAGAAATAATTTTTGTTTGTTTTAGGGAGTCTAGTTGTGGAAAATGATAAATTGCATATAAACATTGATTAGCTAAAGGCACAGCGATATATTCAGGCAAAAACTTAATATCGGCCATATATATTCCGTCACCTCTTGGGGACCATGGTTTCAAATTGTGGACAGTTAATATAATAATAAAAGTTGATCCGGTAAGGCGTCAGTAAAGATGTAAGATAGTCCCTAAAATTCACAGAGGAATTTGGTATTTGAGACTCTATACTTGAAGCAACAGAGCTAAAATTTTATTAAACTTAATTGTTTGCAATGGTAGTCGTTTCACAATAACATTTTACATATGTAACATACATAAGCTTTTTACATTTACCTGGTGATGTCTTGACTTCAGTATTATTATTGTATGCAATGGTTTGCTTGTGTGAAATAATAAATGCAGTCGATATTCTGGAAATCAAACCTACATATATATATACCATAGTGTCTGATGCCTAATAAAGATAAATTGTAGGACCAGGCCCGATAGCTTACACACGCGTAGAGCGTCCGCATCAGGGGTGGTAGATCAAGGGTCAATCCTGGGTCGGGTTACACCTAAGACTTTAAAAGAGGAAGTTGTAACTTCAATGCTCTGAGTTCAGCGTTAAGGGCATAGTGCAACGACAGGTTGACCTGTAGGCCCTATCAGTATAATGACTTCCTTAAGC
The DNA here is from genome assembly GCF_032854445.1 of Liolophura sinensis. Lineage (NCBI taxonomy): Eukaryota > Metazoa > Mollusca > Polyplacophora > Chitonida > Chitonidae > Liolophura > Liolophura sinensis. The sequence goes on along the minus strand of NC_088301.1, from coordinate 42,621,312 downwards.
CGTCTAAATGAAGCAGCACTAGATAAAAGAGCGGTGGAAATCCACACTGCAACAAGGAGGGGCATTAGGCCTACATGGACTCTAAGGACTCCTTCGTCGTCATATGACTGAAAAATGGTTAAGAACGATGTTAAACCCCAAGCACTCACTCAAGCACTCAGATAAATTGTATACTGCACCAATTCTACGAACGGCTTAACTGCAACTTTTCATGTCAGTGAGTTTGAAGTGGTGCAATTCGAATACTGTTGTATTTTTCTTTTCCATCTTCTGCAGGCCTGGGTAAACTATATGAATTACACGTCACAACATTACGGACCATTGCATGATGCGCGGAATGTTTAACCTCCAACCTTCATAACTATACATGTACCTGTGTAACTGATGATCGATCACACCGATATCAAGAAGATACCAAATCTAAGCGTCAAGTTCGTCATTTATGGTGCGGGCCATTATACAGACTCATTACCAACATATCTTAAAACAACACTTTCCAGAGAAATTGTAAGAATATGTAAGAATTAATATATAAATAGGAAATAAACCTGGTAACATGCACGTAAATGGACAATTAAGCAATCATCAGTTTTAAATGATGCAGTCGACAGTCAATGCAGGTATACACCTACAATCCAAATTTCAAACTTTATAGCCTGTGGAATGCTTCCAGGTCGAATATAGATATAGGTAGGCCTATATATTTTATAGGGTGCATAATTGCAAACTGTTCATAAACATAAACGTATTTATCATTTATCGCCACAGCATACTGCTTAGTGAATTGTAATCTTTATGAGTTTTAATACTCATATATATATATCTCTTTATATATATTTACTGGACAAATGCTGTTCAAGTTATCTTATAGGTGCGTGACATCATATAGGTGCGTGGCATCATATAGGTGCATGGGGGGTCATATAGGTGCATTGCATCATATAGGTGCGGGTCATCATATAGGTTCATGGCTATATACATATATCTTATACATCTTGAAGATTGTTGCTTATATACTCTCTTAAAACGCAGATGTTTAATTTAAATTAAACATCTTCAAATCTATAAAATGATACAACAGTTTAAATTCTCTAAAATGTAGACCAACAACTATCAACATTTTAAAATATTAGTTTTTGCATTTATGGAGCGGAACACTTAAAAGATTAACTTACATAAATTTTGAAAATATTTTTTAAAGTATTACTTATTATTTCTAACATTTAGGAAGTGTTACGTTAAAATTATAAATGCATTCCCTCCTCCGTCCCCGCTAAAATGTAGAATTTAGCATTGGTAAAGTTATATCATTTCATTTTGAAGATGATTTGAACAGTCATACTATGACTTTTCAAAGGTGCTCCCCTCCATCCCGTCTTTGAACAAATCAGGTGTGTATAACCATTAAAAATTCACCATTAAAAATTTAACGTAAAAAAAAAATCAACAGTAATAATTTATTTCAAACTTTTGTTACAAACTTAACCTTTACACACGCAACTTTCAGTGGAAAATTGCATCAGTGCAAAGCTTAAGATACGAAGTTCGGTGTCATCCACCGAGTATGTGTCTACAGCACTCGCCAGGTCGTATAGTTTAAGGCGCGAAGTTCAATGAAGATCGCTTACCCTACACCAAGTATACGAAGGATACGAAGTTCATTGAACATCGCTTGTCCTACACCAAGTAGGTGCCTACAGCACTCGGCAGGCCGTACTGCTAGGATACGAAGTTCAATGAAGATCGCTTGTCCTACACCAAGTAGGTGTCTACAGCACTCGGCAGGCCATACTGCTAGGATACGAAGATCGTTTGTCCTACACCAAGTATACAGCACTTGCCAGGCCATACTGCTAGGATACGAAGTTTAATGAAGATAGCTTGTCCTACACCAAGTAGGTGTCTACAGCACTCGCCAGGCCGCATGGTTTAAGACACGAAGTTCAATGCAGATCGCTGGTTGTACACTAAGTAGGTGTCTACAGCACTCGCCAGGCCGTACTGCTAGGATAAAAAGTTCAATGAAGATCGTTTGTCCTACACCAAGTAGGTGTCTACAGCACTCGGCAGGCCGTACTGCTAGGAAATGAAGTGCAATGAAGATAGCTTGTCTTACACCAAGTAGGTGTCTACAGCACTCGCCAGGCCGCAAAGCTTAATATATATGGAGACGGCTTACTTGTCATTCACCAATTAATACAGCTTAAAACATAAAATTCATTTGGGATCACTTGTCATCCACAAAACCGTATACCCTACACATACTGAGGACACTCGGTGGGTGAAAATAACATGTGTGAACTTTCGTGATTGTTCTAGCCAAAGTTCGGTGATTTACCCTGAAACTCCTATTCCCCTTGATCATGAGAATAAAATTGAACTTCATCAATTCGCAATTAGCTATTAAAGTGCACAGGTGGTCTGAAGTCTCCCAAGTTTCCAAATGGTAAGGGTGGGTTGCTTTTGTAGTACAGAAATATATAGTATTTACCCATACTTCATAAAGCACATGAGCCCCTCTCGACGTTCGCTTTACGTCACTGCCACCACTACCGAAATCTGAACGGAAATCTTGAACGCTGAGGTCACTAGGGTGACTACGGTGATGAGGCAAGAAGTTATGTCAGAAAACAATACTTCTGTCTCAATATTTGTTTCTAATAATACTTTATATATACTCATGCATACTCTTCACCTAAATGAAGTGTGGCGTTTAAAAACACCTTAAACAGTGGTGGTGGTGGCAGTGGTGCAAAGCGAGGGTAGGAGCATCACATGCGCAGAAAGGTGTGTGGTATGCAACTATAGTTAAGTTTATTAGAAACGGTACATAGGCATTCACCTTTCTTGCGATCTCACACGCCAACGTAAAATACTGTCGTAAAATCTTTGTGTATAGATTTGACTTTTAATACCCGTTGTGACTCTTTTCAGCCACCTATAGGATCCCGCGCATGTACTATCAGTTATTTAAACCGAAAGGCACATCAATATACGTCTGTATCTGTGCCCGCATGTAAGGGGAACAACCGCGTTTATCATTCTTTCATTCATGCCAGAGACAATCCGTACTGTATTGGTGTTCATATAAATGTGGATGGTAATGAGATGGGGACGGGAATAACCAAATATTAACTAATTTTATGGTAAAACCACCAATAAAAGGACAATAAAAAATTCATAAAGATTAAATCAAAAACATGATCAACTTTTAAATCTGCCTTCAATTACATGCCCTACCTCACTTTTATTTTAATGACGACACTAATGTATTATTTCAGAGTATTTCTAAAGTAAGTGTTTAACCTCATAATACACATATATGTGTAGCATTCCTCTGAAAATATATACAGGTACATATAGCTTGACATGTATGCATACAATTTATGGACCGTTTTATAAACCCTTAACTTTATGGGGGAGAAGGGAGCATACACGGAGAGTGGAGAAACTTTAGTAGTTCATGGAATCATAAATGTTAACGGTTAGCTTGTCTGTTTCTTCGCTGATATATATCCAAATACACAGTCCTTCGAATATGTACGACCCTTGGTATATTTTATGGCTTTGAATAGACCAGAACGGAAACGAAACTCAATTTAATTTTTTTTTTAATTTAATTCTTTATTTGTTTACTGAGGATATCCCACAACCCATGGGTCACTAGGGGGTCTCCTCAAACTTATATACATCATACATTTATATAATCAAAACTTGATAGTTAAGAATAACATATTTACAATACACATAGGCTTCTTATACTGCACACACTCATATACTTCATTAAGTACCGATTATATAACAGATTTAAGAATGGGTTTCAGTCTTAGTACTTTGTACCTTAAAAGGAGCTTGTTTGAACTACTTGGTGAGTACGATGGATAAATCTTCGAGTATCTTTAATGAATTTGTGCACAGAACAGAATATGGTTTTATTGTCTTCAAGAGATAAGTCATTTGATCCAATAAGTAAAATATTTGAGATATGTTTTGAGCAATGCGGAAGGAAAATAGATAAGTGAGCATTTGGAGAAATCGTTTTAGTAAACCTGTCGAACATGTGCTTCCTTTGAGCGGCATATGCGGGACATTCAATAAGAAAATGATGAGAATTTTCACATTTGTAATTACATTTATGACAAGACTGGTCATCTGAAAGGCCATTGGTAAATAAGTCTGCGTGAAGAGCGCTCAGTCCCATCCGCATCCTACAATGCAGTATCGAGGAAAATGTTACAAAAGAATCGTACAGTACGGAAATAGTAATGCTGTCAACAAAACTAGGTTTGAGATAGGATTTAAGCTTTTCTAGAGAGTCGTGACGAAAGTGGAGAGGTATTGAATTCCAATCTTTAATTGTTTGGGGAATAAATGACGACATGTACAACTGGATACGACCTTTGGGAAGACGGATGTTGTGCTTATTTCGTAGATTGTATGTACTGGCGACAGCTTCATTTCCGCATGGTAGTAATTTTTTCAAATAAGGAGGCGATAGCCCATTTATAGTTTTATGGAAGAGAAGAATTCTGTGGGATCTACGTCTCGTATAAAGCGGTTCCCATCTTAGTTCATTTAATAATTTACTATACGATGTCCGACGTAGGCCCCCAGAACAGAGAAGAGCAGCTCTTCGCTGAATTGTTTCAAGTTTTTGAGACAACACTATACCGCAATTGTCAAACAGGATGTCACCATATTCGATGGTAGATCTTATTTGACTGAAGTATAGAGTTTTCAAACATTTTCGGGTAAGGCATTTCTTACATCGGTTGAGAATACTCAGTTTTTTGTTACATTTATTAACTACGTTTCTAATGCGTTCGTCCCATTTCCCATTGTGTTGTAAAAAGATCCCAAGGTGTTTGTGGGACTGAACGCTCTTCACCTCCGTGCCATTAAGATACAGTTTGTGATAGGAAGGATTTCCCTTTAATGATACAAGTAAATAAACTGTCTTAAGAGCATTGAATGTGACACACCATTGATTTGCCCACGATGCTAACTTGTTAAGGTCACGGTTTAGTCTAGTTTCTGAGACTGGTAGTTCTTTAATTTCTTCTAACAAGGATGTGTCGTCAGCAAATATATTTATGTCACATTCAGTATTAGTATTTATATCATTTATGAAGATAAGAAACAACAAAGGACCAAGTACAGAGCCCTGGGGAACTCCTGAGTACGTAGGATTCGAGCTAGATCCTTTACCATTGAGGCAAACAGAGATTGATCGATCAGATAAGTAATCATTTATCCACGCCAGTAACATTCCTCCAATACCCATCTGCCTCAACTTAAATAGTAAATCTGTGTGCCAAACCTTGTCAAAGGCTTTGCTCACATCCAAGAATACCAAACACATATCATTACCGTTGTCTAAACCTTTATAAATATTATGGACGATTTTAGTTAGTTGACAGATAGTTGAATCACCACTTTTGAATCCTGCATTGTGAGGAATAAGAATATTGTTTATCGTAAGATATTGATATAAATGTTTATGGACGACTTTTTCAAATACTTTGGATATCGATGGTTGAAGACATACTGGTCTGTAGTTAGAAATACAATGTCGATCACCTTTTTTAAATACTGGGCAAACGCGGCACCTTTTCCACGCGGACGGAAAGACGCCATTTTGTAATGAAGAGTTAAATAGTTTAGTAAGCGAGGGTACTATACTTCCTGCTGCACTCTGCAACATAAAATTACTGATCCCATCCGGACCTGATGCCTTCCTTGTATTTAACGAACTGAGACACTGACCAACTTCCCTTTCAGTTATTTGTATACTGTTTAAACGAGTTGTAGTAACGAAGGAGAAGTCCGGCAAGTCGGGGACAGGAGATGGAAGGTCAGAATGCACAGAAAGCATTGGCCTTATCAATATCACTGGACACATTTTTACCATTTACAAGTAGTGGTGGTATTGGAGGTTTTGCTTTAGAACCCAACAGTGATTTCATTGAAGACCAGTAAGTCTTGGTATCTAGATTTGGGTCAGATAGTTTGGTCTTTAGACGTGTAGCATAGAGACTCAATGCATAAAGGTATAAAGGTATGTATTATGCGCTGATGTCGACGGCAACACTATATGGGTTCTCTTTAATGAGGACATGCAAATTTGTCTCCATATGGTTGGGTATAAAATCCCACCACAATGCTGACCGCCGTCGTATAAGTGAAAATATTTTTGCGTACGGCGTAAAACAGCAATGAATGTTTCACATTAAATGCATTGACTGTTTTGTATCTTGATTTTATATATACATACGCCTGACAACTGATGAAGCAGTCGGAACATGGATGAGTTACTTATATCGTAATCTCCAGTTCCTTAGACCAGTACATGCATGGTTGCAAGAGTATAGAATACCATAGGAAGTGTATGTAAGTTATGTTCTCATATAATTATGGCAATTAAAGTTGAAATGATATATGTATACTCTACATATTTGTTTATTTATATGTATATATAAATGTGAAAGAATATGTAGGGCCTAATTGGGATGATGGCTTTTCAAAAAAAATTGAAACGTCCTATACAGACGCTCATTTACCACATGAGTGGTTTTAACTACATAGTTTTATCATTGCATGGTCTGTGACTTGCATAAGCCGTATAATATTTAAACATAACATGCATATATACATATAGGCATGTAACGTATAAACTATGGTCAGGATGGGTTAGAACAATATCTTCTAAATGCTAGATTCCAGTTTCATGAATGGCATATATGTATGCGAGGCTTTATTTTAATCATTTGCCCTTTAGACTCTGTTTGGAAATGTCTGCTATTTCCTTTCAGTCGTTAATAATATATACCTTTCTGCTCTTGATTTTAATAACAGACGCAGACTGCATGCCTTTCACATTACCATACACTAAATAAAATGCTAAAGTTCTCCGAAAGTTAATAAATAAATCTGTGTCTTAACTGGCACAACAGTTCGTTTAGTTGTTGTCAATGCGATCGACGATAAAGCAACACTCAAAAAAATAATCTGTTAATTTTAACAGAAAGTTTGTTGTCTTAGTGATGGGAGAATGTATCCTGTTATTATAATATAATACTGTGTCATATTCAACGCAATATCTTCCCTGTTAGCCTGATAGAATCTTAATGTTGAATTAATAGAACACGTGTGTTATATTTAACAGAATAATCTGTTGCAATAGCATAATACATTCTAGCATCACTCTTATAACAGACTTTCTGTTAAAATTAGCAAATTAATATTTTGAGTGACTGTATACGAAAGTCAACAATACAATAAATTCACAAATCATTGGAATCTTGACATCTTGACATATATTCATTTAGTGGGTCAATCATGCATGTGGATGCATAATGTGGATGTTCCAGGTCATTAAGACAAATTGCTAAACCAACATTCAAAGAATACAAACCACCAAATATATATATAAAATACACACTGGAAAGTAAAAGCTGGGTAGCGACGACACCGTAATACATTTTAAGTATATCCATGCACCGAGCAGAAAATTATATTATGCCCATCTTTGTAGAAAACTAGAAACTGGGGCCGAATCCACAAAGACATTTCTGACTTAGGTTCAAAATTAAAATGTTGTCACAATGTTTAGTTTTCGGTAATGGAAGATGAAATTTTGACACATTTGTCTTAAATTAACTTCGATGAGGTGATCAAAATTTTAATTTACAGGGCTGAAAAAATAAGCTCTAAAATCATATTTAAAATTTTTGACATAAGTCAAAACTGGCTTTGTGGAATCGGTCCCAGGGAGAAACCTTTTCCACCCAAAGAGAAAACTTTCCCAGCGCGGGTTTACACCGTGTAGAAAACCATTTATAGCTGGAAATAAAAACCCATTGCATCGCAGAGAAAACCTTTCACCAATAAAAAGATTACACCGCGGAGAAAAACCTTTCTACCACGGAAAAACTCTTTCTACCGCGAAAACCTTTGCACTGTGGAGAAAACTCTTTCTACCATGAGAAAAGTTTTTCTATCACGTAAACAGCGAAGAAAACTCTTTTTACAATGAAAAAAACTCTTTCACGCGGGGGAAGTATTTTCACCGTGCAGAAAACTGTATAACCCAGAGAAAACTTTTCCATTGTGGGGCAAACTATTATTCGGCAATAAAAATCTTTACAATGCGGTGAAAACGTTTTTTATGTTTTTGTCAATTTAATTAATTTTGAATTCATCAATTTCATCTAAGTTTTATCTAATTGGCCGTTTACTCAGTTACTCCAAAAACAGCATTGTTTGTTCTTAATGATGAACTAATAGATATAACTGAATACAATTATGACAGTCAGATTGCCAGAGGTCTTGAACGCTCTTTCCCTATTTGCCAACCATGCAGAGTGTTAAACTCATTATAGAATTCAAGATGATTTTAATATACACTGTAGGCGTTTGACCTCTGGGGGTCTCCGTGGCTCAGATGGTTAGCGCGCTCTCACCAATGCGGTCGCTGTGAGTTCAAGTCCAGCTCATGCTGGGTTCCTCTCCGGCCGTACGTGGGGAAGGTCTCCAGCAATCTGCGGATGGTCGTGGGTTTCCCCCGGGCTCTGCCCGCTTTCCACCGACCATAATGCTGGTCGCCGTCGTATAAGCGAAATATTCTTGAATACGGCGTAAAACATCAATCAAATAAATAAATTAACCTCAGCTTTATAGTTTGTATAATTAAAATTTGTGGATTGAAATCATCACACTTAACAAGTTAACAAAAACTACAAGGTGAGAAATGTATATCCCATATATAGGACCCCTTAAGTTTAGTACATTACTACCCAGAATATAGGTCATCAGTGTATCCTCCATTACATGATACTGTATGGACATGGAGGTTATAATTCTGAATATGCTTTTCAATGATTGGGTAAACATTATCATAGAGATTAGGATTACAGTAATGAACCAGCAGCATGATGACGCATGAGGGTCAAGATTGTCAGTCTCTGATCATAATGAACATGGCTACATTATCTTTGTCCTTTGTGGATAAAGATTCTCTGTACCTTGGTAGGGTAAAGCTTGCCTTTTCTAATCACGATGAACATTATAAGACACCTGGGGGGGAGGGGTAAAGCTTGCCTTTTCTAATCACGATGAACATTATAAGACACCTGGGGGGGAGGGGTAAAGCTTGCCTTTTCTAATCACGATGAACATTATAAGACACCTGGGGGGGAGGGGTAAAGCTTGCCTTTTTCTGATCATGATGAACATAGCTGCATTATACGACACATTGAGGACATCTTGGAGGATAAAGGTTGCCTTTTTCTGATCATGATGAACATAGCTGCATTATACGACACCTCGAGGACATCTTGGAGGATAAAGGTTGCCTTTTTCTGATCATGATGAACATAGCTGTATTATACGACACCTCGAGGACATCTTGCAAGGTAAAGGTTGCCTTTTTCTGATCATGATGAACACAGCTGCATTATGGCACACCTTGAGGATATCTTGGAGGATAAAGCTTATCTTTTTCTGAGCATGATAGGACACCTTGAGGACATCTTGCAAGGTAAAGGTTGCCTTTTTTCCTGCCTCTGATCATGGCTAGGTGCCATGGGAGGTCAACATTACATGCCTCTGATAAAGACGTAGGAGCCGTGTGGCTTGGTGCCATGGAAGGTTGCCTGCCTAGCCATGGCTTGATTTATGCGTAATCTCACACACTATGTGGTATGAATGAATGCCATGGATAGCTGTTAACATCTTCACTGTGCAGGATGCTCGATGTATAAAAATCTGATTCATGTAGAGTCAGCATTGTAGTAGTGTTAATAGTAATACTCCGTGTTACATCGTTTTACATCAGTTGACATATTTCCATGGCTTTCTACTCCACTTGCCTGTCTGACGTCACACATCGAGGTACATGTGGCAACAGATGTATCATTCTTGAAAATTGTCATCATTCAATAAAAAATGGTAATCAAGTCATTTACTGATAAATGGCATTTAATTAATTTACAATTAACGACGATAAAGTCATATAATACAGAATAACAATTACGCCTTGTAAAATATTAATTGACCATCGAGATTGTAGATATAATGTTCTTTTCATTAAGCCAAGCAAACAGGCATGAATTAGTGTATGTCTTGTTTTAGTGTCTATATTTGTGGAGAACCATATGTGATTTACAATGAACTCAAGGAAACCTAAGAATATATACATGTACATGGGTGTACTTCATACCTTCCTGAAGAACTAAGTGTAAATAGGAAATTAGCCTAAGTGTGTCTTAATATTATCAAATGGTAAAATATTAACATACATATACATTAACAATTTATTCACGTGTTTTAAAATGCCATATTATGACCGGCACTTATCTGCTCGGCATTAATTATTTGATGAACGACAAATATTTGAATATACAATACGGAAGCCTGAATAAAGTTCTTAACATTTCACAAATATCTGGTCCCATAAGAGATGGAACGAGTAAAGAAAATAATGATTCTAATGAGGTATTGAAAGTAACAGACGGCAAACCTAGGCAATTAGCCTACAACACTCAGAATAAAAAACCGGATGTAGTACACGGTGTTATTGTACTGCGTAAAACTGCGTAAAGATTTTTACTTCGAGATAATTCAGGATTACTCTGGATGTCGTGATGACGAATAACCTGACCGCATGTTGTTTTTCTCTGAAAACGTTCATTACATACCAGGCGCATCATCTGCATTTTTACAGCTGTTGCACCGGGGTTATATATGGGTGTATTCATATACAATGCATGTGTTTATGGATATTTTAGAGAAAAGGTGTTTATATAGGGGCATACGTTGAATATGGTTATACATTACATAGGCACGTAGCTAAATAGCTGTTTATTTATGCGCCGATGCACTTGGTGTAAACAAAGGCGCGTTTGAGTATGAAGTCTGTAATGCAACAATTTGCTTGTGGGTGGATCGGGAGAAACCAACGACCATCCGCAGGTTACTGCAGACCATAAAAGGATCTTGACTAACATCTTTCTATTAAAATAACATATATCAAAGTGCCTGTATCGGTAACCCAAATCTTTTAGTTTGTGTTTCTTCGTATTTTTTTTTTCTAATCAATGGGGTAATATCTAAGCCTGAACAATTTTATATATATGTTTACGGATAATTCATTCTGTACGTACCTATCATGTGTATGTACCAGTCGATTTAACAACGTGTCTAACCTGGCTTGGCGGTCAGTAGAAGAAGAGTAGCCCAAATACTGATCGGCGCAGTGTCAGTATAATGTGAACAGGTGTAGCATCCTGCCCGGTGTCTTTGGCATGGTGTTCCAGTGAAGTGACAATGTACATATGTAGGCACTGTGTCCGATCTGCTACCAGGCGATAAGTACTGTCGTGGTGTGACCGATATATTGTTAAAAACAGCGTTAAGCCCCGATAAAATAAACAAAACATACACAAAGTATCTGCGGCATGGGGTTAACAAAGAAAACAAAACAAACACAACTTATCTTCGGTATGGCCTTAACAAAGAAAACAAAACAAACACAACTTATCTTCGGCATGGCCTTAACAAACAAACAAAACAAACACAAAGTATCTTCTGGATGGCCATAACAGGTGCCTGTCAGATACATAGGGACAAAAGTGCATGGTGCGGCCAAATTAAAGTATAAAGCAATATTAAATCTTAAACATGCACACAATCGAAATGTATCCAAAAGTATATCTTTTGACTTGTGTCAGTATCAAACTGCAATTTTTCAGTTTGTTAATTTTGGCCATGACCTTTTCCCGGTGGACGATATAAGTACCGGTAGTTCATGTTAAATGTCCCCCAGCCGCACGGTCTCGTTGCAGGAAAGATGTCCGAGAAACCGGGGTCTATATTTTAGTGTATCATCTCGAAACACGCTTGAAGTCACATTTCATTAACAGTTCTGTATATTTCACTTAGAATGCCTCCTCGTGTACGCATGGAATAAGGACTGCATACCATACATGTTTGTCACATTGTGTGCATCGTGAATATTTAGTAGATGTGTTTACCCACGCAAAAGCTATTTATGTCTCTTATTTTATTTGACAGTATAAAACCTGCATTTATTAACAACCCAGTCCTCCAACATTAATTAGATTAAGTGGATTTATTTTGGTTGACTTGGTCGTAAACGTGCTGAAATGTATCTTCCCGTAAGCGTCCACAAAATATCAGGGCCTAGGACACGTTTCTTCGGCTAGACAATGAGATAAAATGCGCGAGCATCAGTGAGAGGGGCATATAACCATACATGATCACATTCCTTTGCCTCGAGATATAAAGCTTATACACTGGCGGGCCAGTGTGAATTAAGGGTACTGGGGCAGTATGGTAGTGACATTGTGCGAACATGTGTTATCATAAAAAGAGAAATAGTCTGCCAGGTATGCAAAGACATCACTTTAAAACAGGTTCTCGACTTTTAAAATAGGACGACGTTTGAATGTCGTGCATGGGGCTTCGTATATAATCTCTTGGTATATAGTAAATATAATGTACATGTATGTTAAACATAACTATATTCACTGGTTGTAACTTGTACAGGCGACGATATTGCTGAAATGAAATACCAAAGTAGTGTTAAATCATAATCATTCATTCATCCATTGTGTATATTGTTCATTTTGCCTTGTACATGTATGTACTGTAATAAGAAATGCATCACTGGGCAGGTGTAGTTTTGTACTTATTTTCATTATACTTACTTAATTTCGTTGCCACTTTTAGTCAGGAGGTAAGTTTACCGAAGTGCGGTGCTTTCTTCAGTTTGCCTAGACCCATATATACTTAAACACCTTTGTACATATAAGTGAAATTTTCTTGACAGGTGACTCATACATGATGATTTTATCGTGGTGTATTAATGAATTACCCATGTCGAAAACTTTCGTGCATTCTGTCACAATCATTTTCTCTAGCTTTGATACTATACGCATAGAGCACACTACAGTGTGAGTGTACAGATCATCTATAAGGCCTACAAGTTTGGATTTTTTATATACTACAGTATGATTTAAACTTAATGATATAGAAAGGTATAGCTTAAAATTTTCCGTCATAACGTATACTGTTATGCGTAGATCATCAGATGTGTGTAACGTGTTGTTCTGTCATGCAAGCTGCATGCATCATGCGCTGCTACAGCAGCCCATACTCCGGATTGGACGCTGAAACTGCTGTAAAACGCGCATGGTCCTCTTCCAGAAGTCGACTGAATCGGGTATATTTGATTGCCTGGGGGGAAAGATATGTAGCACAGGCTCTGAAAGCCCGCTCACTGTTAAGACAAAGTGCGTAGGATTAATGTGAGAGTAACGAGGACTGTATATTTAGATGTGATCCAGAGGCAATTGGGTAAACAGAAGCGGCTGATAAACAGAGTGAGTTGTATGTTAACAACCGTCTGTTTCATTTTATAGCTCTTTACACCTAACGCGGTGGACACAAGAACACACAGTCTCTCCAAACATGATGCTTAGGAGACTCGTAGACTCGTTTGTCCAGCACAAGATGAATTGTTTGGTGCTGCTAGTCTTGGTTTTCATCTGTTTCCCGTCGATTATTAAATGTTGTTCCCCACCTGGAGGACCCATCGAGCCTGATACTGTGGAGAAGACGGTGTTCTATGCTGATGCCGTTGTCTCTGGAATAGTCCTGAGACACTACAAACTTCCGAATAACCTGCCTTCACTATTTACAGCAGAAATGGCGCTCTCATGCATATTTAAGGGCGGGCCAATGCCGCAATACGTCAACATTACACAAGCAGGTAAGTGTAGTTTCTATCTAAGAGGTAAATAGAAATATTTTAAATTACTACATGTGAAATATATATACTTTTCCTCTTTCCATGTCAATCTTTTCTAATATTATTTATATATTTTAAATTAGTTTTAATTTATTGCTACATTTAAAATGTAGCGAAGAGCACAAAGAGCACACATCAATCTTCTTCTTTTTTTTAATTTATAACTGGTTTCGTAATTTTGCGAAAAATTTGTGGATGATACGTTTTACCGTCAAATTTTGCTGTAAATATATTTTAGATTGTCAGATATAATTTGGAAACTGATTGCTAGAAGTTAAGCGTTGTTTTCCGTGCATCTTATTTAAAGCTGTGTTTGCTTTGCTTTAAATAAATGTGAACGTTGAACTAGATAATAAATCGTGCAGATGCGGGTAAGGCTCTATATGACCTTAGCTTATGACGGAGGCAGCCGATAAAACACTGATTATTTGTCGGTATACCAGAATATTATTTTGCTACAAAGAGATCATGTCAGGCGAAAACGGTTTTTCCTTAGTTCCCCAATTAAGAGCAATCTGTTTCTATTGAAATGTTTTATCGCGTTGTCATGGTGATGCCCAGATAGACAATACAGCTTATAAAGCAGGGATGACGCCGTCTTATTAGCTACGGCTTTCTTACCTAATTTGCAACTGCCACTACGTAGCAAGGTTTTTTGGTGTTCTATAAATCAAGTGAAGCTGTTTTTAAAATCGTCATCCTTGATGACAAGCCTGATACCATTGCTTAAGAAATACTCCTTTCGCAGAGTTGTATAGTTGTTTGAAATGAGCCAGTGGTCCTCTATGTATCAAAATTTTTTTTCGGTGTAGGTGTACTTTCTAATTTACGCGAGACAATGGATGAAAGTGAAAATCGTGTTGAAGGGAACGAGATATACTTCACCCGGGGCAAGTTTATTATGTAGCAATAAGGGAAAATAGCTGTTCGGATTACTACCAGTATCCTAATAAACCTTATATAGAGGACAACTTGCACATTGCATATGGTTAATTTTCTAAAATATATACATTTGTACTGATAAAAGCACTGTTGTTTCATTTAAACAGTAAACCAATTACATTATATCAACAGTTGTTTTACAGTCGTATAGTTTTCTTGTTCAAGAGTTAATAACCATTATAGTTTGAAATGCGTGACATACTTCTATAAATGCAAAAGTCTACTTTCATTTCGATCAAGCGCGTTCATTGATGTAGCACACCTGTTATTAACATTTTTCGATAATTAATCAGCCTTCACGCGGGGCTTACCTCTGTTGTAGTCAATAATAGCTTTTTATGACAGACTGAGAGATTAAATGTCCGCGATTAAAACAAGGGTTGGTTAAAGTTATGTCCTGTCAGTACATGACTTGAGTACTAATCCGTTTTACACCACTATACGTCGAACATGTAGACATGATGAATTCTGTATACAGGCCTAGTGTGGACATGTTTGATCAGCGTTGCCATCTTGGGTATATGATATGTATGGTGGTGCATCCTAAATCTCCACGTCACTTTTATGTCGTTGTAAGATTCAATCAATGAATGTTTTCACTTTTTATTTGAAAAAAAAAACAAAACAAAAAACTCAAAGCAAAAAACACATCATGAGAGGCGAAGTGGTCCATGAGCATGAGCTCAAATTTGGACAAAATCTCTACACACCGCATTTTAGAACTCTGAGGTGGTCCATGACCATGAGCTCAAATTTGGACAAAATCTCTACACACCAGATTTTAGAACTCTGAGGTGGTCCATGAGCATGAGCTCAAATTTGGACAAAATCTCTACACACCACATTTTAGAACTCTGAGGTGGTCCATGAGCATGAGCTCAAATTTGGACAAAATCTCTACACACCACATTTTAAAACTCTGAGGTGGTCCATGAGCATGAGCACAAATTTGAACAAAATCTCTACACACCACATTTTAGAACTCTGAGGTGGTCCATGAGCATGAGCTCAAATTTGGACGAAATCTCTACACACCACATTTTAGAACTCTGAGGTGGTCCATGAGCATGAGCTCAAATTTGGACAAAATCTCTACACACCACATTTTAGAACTCTGAGGTGGTCCATGAGCATGAGCTCAAATTTGGACGAAATCTCTACACACCACATTTTAGAACTCTGAGGTGGTCCATGAGCATGAGCTCAAATTTGGACAAAATCTCTACACACCACATTTTAGAACTCTGAGGTCGTCCATGACCATGAGCTCAAATTTGGACAAAATCTCTACACACCACATTTTAGAACTCTGAGGTGGTCCATGAGCATGAGCTCAAATTTGGACAAAATCTCTACACACCACATTTTAGAACTCTGAGGTGTCAAAAGATGCATGGATGTAGTGGTTAAATACTGACGTTATTAACAAAGTCCAATAACAATGCTGATACAATAATAACTCATTTAAGATCTCCAAAGGTTACTCTAGCGATATATTATAAACCATAACTAATGATAAAAATATACAGATTTTCTACGGGTGCGATGTTTGTTTCACTGGCAGTTTGAAATGGATTTCATCATGAACACTTGGCACTTCTAATTCGTGCTGAAGAAACACCTCAAAACTAATATTACAACCATGCATAACCCGTGATTCTCTGGGGACTGACGATGCACATGGACAGTCTAATCCATTCAATAACGTGGAGTTTCTAGCCATTGCTTCTAGACCTAACGTATGGCCGGAGAATATGTAATTGAAAAAAATATTTTTTCTTGAAAACATACATGTGTGTACTTGAAAAATACGTTTACGAACCAGAAAAAATGCACACTAACAGAATAAACAATAATATAGCAATATGTATAATATGTATTCAGACTCGTAATACGTACCTGCCAGTCATTATTTTCGTCAGATCAATGTTAATATAATAATGATCAGAGAGTGACCAAACACAATAATGATCTGGCAGTGACTAGACACAATAATGATCTGGCAGTGACCAGACACAATAGTGATCTGACAGTGATCAGACACAATAATTGTCTGACAGTGGCCAAACACAATAATGATCTAATAGTGATCAGACACAATAATTGTCTGAAGGTGATCAGTTACAATAATGATCTGACAGTGATCAGACACAATAATGATCCGACAGTGATCAGACACAATAATGATCTGACAGTGACCAGACACAATCATGATCTGACAGTGATCAGACACAATAATGATCTGACAGTGACCAGACACAATTCTGATCTGACAGTGATCAGACACAATAATGATCTGACAGTGACCAGACACAATTCTGATCTGACAGTGATCAGACACAATAATGATCTGACAATGACCTGACAATATAATGATCGGACAGCGATTAGCCACAATAATGATCTGACGGGGACCAAACACAATAATGATATCTTAGTGATCAGACATAATAATGATCTGACGGTGATGAGACACACTAATGATCTGACAGTTACAAGACATAATAACGATTTGACAGTGACCAGACACATTATGATCTGACAGTGACCAGACACACTACTGATCTGACATTGACCAAACACAATAATGATATCTTGGTGACCAAACATAATAATGATATCTCAGTGATCAGACACAATAATGATCTGACAGTTACCAGACACAATAATGATATGACAGTGACCAGACACAATTATGATCTGGCAGTGATCAGACACAATAATTATCTGAGGATAACCAGTCACGATAATTATCTGACAACTAGTGGCCAGATACAATAATGATCTGCCAGTTATCAGACACAATAACATTCTGTCAGTGACCGGACACAATAATGATATTACACTGACCAGACATAGTAATGACCTGACCGTGACCAGACATAATAATGATCTGACAGTGATCAGACAGAATAATGATATGACAATGACCAGACACAATAATGGTATGACAGTGACTAGACGCAGTAATGATAAGACAATGGTTACATACAGTAATGATTTGACACCAACACGGAATTAATTATAATTACTTGACAGTGACCATATACAGCAATTCCCTGACAGCAATGCGCCTGACGAGTGATATACGTGATTTTCATTTGATATGAGGAATGTGAAAGTGGTCGGAATTACTGCCGTTGAAACCTGCAATGTGTGATGAGTATGAAACACTGCAGTCATTGGAACCTGAATTGTGATGAGTATATGGAGAAGTTGCATCCCTTGAAACTTGCACTGTTATAAGTATGAAAGATTGCAGGCGTTAAAATGTGCACTGTGATGAGTATGAAAAATAGCGGTTGTCAGGACATAAAGGGGAAGAGGATGAAATTGGGGGAAGGAAAGAGCAAAGAAAGAAAAGGAGAAGAAGAAAAAATAATTATTTAAACAAGGTATTTTATTTCAATATGTTGTGTCATCATTGCCAGAAAAATATTACGCTGAGTGAAGTGTCATATCATACTTTTGTCTCAGAGTAGGCGATAGGCGAAGGCTTTGAATGACCCGAGGCGTTGTCAGTTTGAAAGCCGTTTTTCATGTTTTGATGAACCTCATCAAGATGGATACGTTCGATTGCGTAATGCAGATGAAAATCTTTTGAATAAATCGCCAGGAATGCTAATTAGTAAATTAACTTGCCTGAGTAATGAATTTTAAGAAGCTAAACAAGCATGTCTGTGTCTGTTTGTGAGATTAAACGACAATCAGTATCAAAAAACAATCATCGTTCAGCGGGAAAAAGTCACAGCATGTATAGGAAGTAGGCCTAAACCGACGCGTTGTTCTTTATGGGTAATCGTAAGAGGTTATATGCACATCGTGTTAAACTGGCGAAGAGTGAATGCACCGCATAGAGTTTTAGCTCATTCACGGCTTTATTCTGGTCTCAAACGTTCCTGAACTGAATATTACTTACTTCAGGAAAATAACCAGCACCAATATAAATGTATATTTTTGTGATCCAAATATTCGTATTAATAAATACGTACAGGTGATCAGTCCTCAAGGCGTCAATGGCGCAATGGCTTTTACATCACGGTCACCCTGAACCCATGTAGCTCTCCAGGCGATTATGATCATATCACGCTCTATGTGTCATTTATCATCAGCATGATTCATCATCATTTCTATAATGTTACCCTCCCTCTTCCCATGCATTGAGGTCATCGGTTATCGTCACCATTATCCAAGTTGTCCATATATTGCCATCTCAACAGCATTAGGCTCTCGTAGTAACACCGTCGCCATTACAAAATCTAAATTTAATCAGACAAAATGTAACAGACCATCGTGGACCAGTATCAACAAATTTCCAAAACGATGTTCAACACAAATCGCCAGTGTATACATGCAGCCTTAAATGTGACTTGCATTCAAAAATTTGTAACTAGATAGATACATTGTTTTGGTCATATAATTGTATTTTTTGTGTTCAGATGATCAAGTATTTCGTTACCTACCACTAGTCCTGTGCCAATTTATTGATTAATCAAGCGTTCAGAGTATAAAGCACATCTGTACCCAGGCCAATATAAAGCCAAAATGATCTCATGTAACCGCCTTTGTCATCATCTATTACCTGACAAAATGAAATGACTTTCAAGCTTATAATGAAGAGCATGGCATTTGTCTGCAAATCGAACAAATGAGCGGCATTATTGTAAGCTGTCGCTTCTCTAATTGCCCGAGTTATCCACATGGTTGGTCAACTGTGGCAGGCCCAGTGTTAGTAGCACCACGCCTTTTTTAGTGAACGAACGGACGTTTATGAAAAGATGTCTAACGTGAGTTGACCAACAAAAAATATATCAAAAAACCATTTCTGAGTTATAACCAATATAGATTTGTACATTGCATTGGAGAAGTAGATGGGTGCGGTTCTAATTCTATGACTTAATGATCCCGGCTGCCTCCGCTTAAAGCCCGTTTTGTTTTAATATAATGTGAGTACTGGTATGGTTGTATATCACGATCTGCTATATCATTGTCTTAACTCAAGGCCTCACTATGTCCTCAGGGTTAGAACCCACCTGAACTGCCTGCCAGGCCATTTGTATACGCTTGTTTAGCCGTTATTATAGATGGGATGATCAGTTGATAACATCTACGTCTTAGCATCCCAAGAATGTTATGCATATTTTTATGCATCTGTATTCTACTTGTGACAAAATACTGGTTAAATGCTCGCCACATGAAACTCTTACAATTATCTTGAACTTCTTCAGTTTACGTGTTTTATTTATTTGGGTAAGAATGTTTTGACATATTCCCACGACATTAATGTTGCGTACGTTTAGCTGTGTAGGGAGTTAGAACATGTTAAAGATTCCACAACTTTCCCCAGCTGGTTGGTCACAGGACTGGGGTACCTATAAAATATATGATAACATTCTATAGGCCTACATCCTGTTGACATTGCGAAATGCCTATTAATATTTTAATTGTACGTACGTGACGTCAAGAGGAAACAAAAACATTCCCCAGAATAACATGCATATCGGGCGTTAGAAATAAATTATGCTTATCATTGACAAATGAAGTAGGATATAGGAACTCCCTGGGGAGATATGTTGATGTTGTTGTGTTCTCGAGCAGCCAACGTGTCAGCCTTTTATGTGCAGGTATGGAGATACACGTACAGCATATTCACCGCCTTGAGCATGGCGGTTTTTGCAAAAGAAATAATAATCAACTTAGCGCCCATTGTCGTGAATTGAATGATGTTTTTTTTAATGAACTAAAGAGAGCACATTAATAACATTAATGGTTTCATGGTTGACTATACGCTTGTCTGTTGAACGTTTTGTAGTGGTTCACTTAGGCTTGTGTGCCGAATATACACATATAATATCACCGCCTATCAGTTGGGTGTTTCTAGCGGTTTAATTAATACATTTGTGTATCGGCACTCCATATGTACCAAGTACTATTACGCTCACAGGTATTTTCACAGCAGTTTTATTAAGATAGTGTACTGGATTAGATCCGAACAGATCTCAGTTATTGGAATTAGTGCGTTCTGTCGTTTTTGATTAGGCTTGAGTAGTATACTGGATATGCATCAATCAGATCACGGGTGTTTTCTAGTGGTTCGGGGGGCCTCCGTGGCTCAGTTGGTTAGCGCGCTAGCGCAGCGTAATGACCCAGGAGTCTCTCACCAATGCGGTCGCTGTGAGTTTAAGTCCAGCTCATGCTGGCTTCCTCTCCGGTCGTACGTGGGAAGATCCGACAGCAACCTGCGGATGTTCCTGGGTTTCCCCCGGGCTCTGAACGCTTTCCACCCACCATAATGATGGCCGCCGTCGTATAAGTGAAATATTCTTGAGTACAGCGTAAAACAACAATCAAATAAATAAATTCCAGTGGTTTGATTACTCTTGTGCAGACTAAATATGCACCTTTCTGGTTACAGATATAAGGTGGACGTTTTCTGATGGTTTGATTAGGCTTGTGCATACTGTCGGGTGTTTTCTATAACCATTCTGATTATAGTTATGTGTCGGGTGTTTTCTAGTGGTTTGATTAGGCTTGTGCAGACTGAATAGGCACCATTCTGATTATAGTTATGTGTCGAGCGTTTTATAGTGGTTTGATTAGGCTTGCGCATACACCCTTTATGGTTACAGTTATGGGTTGTGTGTTTTTTGGTGGTTTGATTGGGCTTGCGCACACTGAACATGCTCCTTTCTAGTTACAGTTAATCTAAGCAATACCCCTATATTCTTATAGATCTATAAGTTTATCAGTATTTACAGTATTTTGAGAAAATTCTGAACGTGTTCGTGTGACTTTCTTCGCGTTTCTTAACCATAACGTGATAAAGCATAAGAAGAATATTGTTTACGCCAGACTATACAGTAGTTGTGCTTGAGTCATTAAGTGTACAGTGTATAGATATGTCTATATATGGTTATATTCAATGTATTACTTGATCACGGGTTGTCTTCTATCATTCCTGTAAAACCGGTTTAGTACATATCGCCACAAAAGTAGTTGTGTCCATCAATCCGAGGGATTGTGTCTGTCCTACCCATGACAATGACATTAGGATAATGATTTAAAAAACGCGAGCTTGAGATGTTTTACCGACAATCATACCGTTGTATTTGAATATATTTCTAGCAGTACCTGGAGAATCCAGTATGTGTTGACCTCAATTTCTTTTGTTTCTTACTTTTTGTGATTGCACAAATGATGTCTTCAGATGAACCTGCATGTCGACATGCACTTTTGATGCAAAGGCTATATATCTCTGGATCGATATAATTTATTGCCTGTTACTATAGTTATAAACTAACCAAATAAAAAATTTTATAATTATTATAATATAATGGCAGCATCAACCAATCAGTTAAATAATAATTCTAAGCAGAGTCAGTATCAGAAAATCATACCAAAGTATACTGCCAACATAAACTGAGCAATCAGACAACATTTTAAGTATCCAACATAAAGCACAGTCAAATAATACAAACTGCCCCAACCAAGAGGGCCCAAGACAAACCAGTTAGCTGGGCAACGGCAATATGCTCGATATACCTCCTTTGCTGGAATACTGCACCACAGTTGTTCATGAAAATGAAATGCATAAAAAAAATCACCAAAACAGAATATCTTGAAGTAATATTAATGACTAATTTGCTCTTTTGATATTCCTCCAGGTTTCAACCCTGGGATGTGTTTTTCTACCACTTTGACGGTCGGCAAGAATTATGTGGTTTACCTGAGGAAAGCGGGGCCTACCTACACACCGTCGGATATGGAGGTTGAAGTCACCGGCACAAACGACCCTTTCATGCAGAACATAACCAGAGTGTGTGACTTGAATACCATGCACCCAGAAGGTAAGCGGATGTCTGTCACTTCAGACCAGGGTCCGATTCCTGGAAGTGATAGAAGTTGACTAGTTGGCTACTCAGTCGAATGTATATACAACCCTTATACATCAGTATCGCAGTTGGTTACGGGTGTTTGCCCTATAGTGCATTCTGAATGTAGGCCTTCATGGCATTGCAGTTCAAGCAAGTGTCGCCATATAAAATCATTATTGAATGCATCCCCTGATCTGCTGTGGAGTTTACATAAAATAATGTCCATTCTATCAGAGTAACGATGTCTGCACACCCCAGTAAGGTTACCCGTTTACTCACAAATCGTCATTGCGCGCATGCAAGTGTAGAATTGAACAATAGACAACATGAGCTTAGGCCCGAATTACTTTTGGCATGGTGTGTTTCCCATTACCTGGGGGTATTACAGGTGTAAAGTAGGATTGCTCACCTATATACATGTACGCACTAGTAATTTGCCAATAAACGTTTGCTTTCCTATTGCAACAGGCACAGATCCAGCTTTAGTAGATTGTCCCCAGACACTGGGTCAGCCAAAATGTGTCAGATACCAGGACTCCCCTGGAGAGACTAGCCTACCTCCTGAAATCACCACGGATACCCTGAAAGGTAAGAATATGTATAACGCCATAAATCATGGTTAGAACACGAAACGTTCGTAAGTAATATCGAATATTGTGTTAAGAAAAACAATTATATCCGCACGACACGGTTGGCTATCCAAGAGCCTAGGGCCAATCCCACAAAGCCCTTTCTGACGTGTCGAATTCTAAAATCTCTCTACGGTGTTTAGTTTTGGCTAGTGAAAGTTGAAATTTGGACACATTTGTTTTAAGACAACGTTGATGGGAGGGGCAAAATTTTAATTTCAAAAGCGTTCAGATGGTATTTCAAATTTTGTCAGACATGGCTTTGTGGTATTGGCCCCAGATCTTATTGTATTTTACTACCATTCTATATCAAGTGTTTCTGACGAAGTAGACCGTGTGGCTTAATTCTCTTTACTAATGGGTAATATATGTTGGTCTAAATTAAAGCCTAGGTTTTACGCGTGGGATCCTTTAACCATGACCACCTCATATATGTTTCTTTGCCTTTTCTGCTGTTTAGAATTTACGTCACCTGAGAACAACAAGGATGACCAGAATACGGCCAATGGTAGCGGGAAACGGTCCAAAAACGGGGCATCATCCAGGGGCATGGAGACGATGATAGTCACACTTCTTTGTGG
This sequence comes from Liolophura sinensis, assembly GCF_032854445.1. NCBI lineage: Eukaryota > Metazoa > Mollusca > Polyplacophora > Chitonida > Chitonidae > Liolophura > Liolophura sinensis. The sequence continues at coordinate 42,597,455 of NC_088301.1, read as the reverse complement.
CGCACTTGTCTTAGTGTTATGATGGGAACGCCCTGGAAAGATACCTGGGTACACCATATCCAGAATGTTAACACACTCATGACCCAGAACTGAGCAGTAGCAATTCAAGCCGCTGTAGAAGTATAATTAATATACGTGCACTAATTTTAAGCCTTGCGCCAAAATAATAATTCATCCTTTCTGAAAAATTGTATGTGGACAGTCCCATAAAACACTGAATTTGTGAAAACACTGATAGAGATCCCCGACTCAATACACCTCTCCTCCACCAAGAGTTCATGAGAATGTGACTCGGCTCTCTATATCGTGTAAAACGTTAAAGAAGTTAAGAGGTCAAATTAAGCACACTCTGAATTTGCGGAACGCTTTTGGTGCATGTTAAGCTTTGTTTCGGAAAGCCGTTTTGAGAATACATTTACTGAGTTGGTTAAACCTGAACCTCCCTCCCCTCCCCAAATCTTGGTGGTGCGCCTTCTCATAGGCCTACGCTGTATGTGTAAATCTTGTATATTTTTGGTCTAAGTTTCATACTCTACGTTCTGCAGAGCTGTCTTTATCCATGCCCTCTTTTCTGTATGAATATAAAATGTCCACATACACTTCCGCTGTAGGCAGATGCATTTTGCCTTCAGAATAGCAATGATGCTAAGATTAACCATACGGCGTGACATCTAGAATAAATTCACATCCTTGAAAATGTGTGTATACAGGTTATATGTAATATCATTTGTATCTATATTAAAAAACACATAATTTCAATGTAGGTTTTTTGTCCATACATGGATTTCGCACGAAAGTAATTTAGCAAATGTCAGTGTACACGCTAATAGATGGTGGATGAAACTACGGCGCAAAATAAACGCCTGATAGATCGTACATCTGTTTTTCATATAGCAGTATATTCATTATATAGGTACGATATATGACGACCTATAAACGTTTGTGTAAACCTTATGTTTTAGCGATTCCGCAAAACGGTGAATGGGCTTGCTCCAAGGAGAACCATGAAGGACGATTCTTCCCCTACATGGGTTGCTCAATAGTTCTTAATTCACACGATGCGATTTAAGTATCTCCTCGAAAGCGACCATTTGAATAAAAAAAATGGGGCGAACATTGTAATTTCAACTTAAACGAGATTTTAACTTTCGATGTAGTAGGTCTGTAACTGCTAAATTTTAGCGTACACTTCAGTATCTCCTTGGTCAGTTGTAGCTGAATGATCGTGTTTTGCATCGCAAAAACCATGCACGTTTTATGTTTGAAAGCAGAATATTACAAAATACCGCCTTTGTGTTCCTTATATGGAGTTTACTACTATAAATCCAGTCATTATTTCTAAGAACATGGTCCATGATAAGATTTGTGTTGGAAATATCAGTGAATGGTTTTTACCCACCATGCGCTCGTTTTAGTCGCCTATAAGAATCTGAAATTTCCGCTCTTTCTATTTAATATTAGAAATCTGAAGAGTTCAACAAGCTGTTAGTCCTTAGTTAAATCAGAGCAACGACGACAGTGTGGTAATTGTTGACACGTTCCTCAATAACCGATGAATTCCGACCTCCTGCCAATTTACCGGAGTTTTACCATGTTCTAAATAGTATAGAATTACACGCTCCCTAGTAGCATGACATAGGCAGAATTACGTAAAGAATAAAATAAAACCCACAGTACATACCTATATCCATTGCACATATTGTTCGTATGGCCGACACTTAAAATGTGAAATCTTCCGGTGCGGATGTTTGTCAATAACCTGACAAATTTACTCCAATTTCCGCCAACCCTTAACCTAACAGTCGAGATGTTAGTAGTCCAATAAAAGCCAAATACACAGCTGATGTGTGATGGCTTTCCACTCATCCCTTGTAAACTTAATATAACCAAATATAATATATTTGAGAACGTTGTTGCCCACAGGCAAAATGTAGGACAACCAAAACACGGAATACAATATTGTGGTAACTGGCATTTGGTAACTTTTCACACATAAGCGGTATGTTTTTCCCCTTGATACTTTATCTCAGCAATGCCATCAATCTAACTGTCCATATCAATGTTGGAAATATAATAAAGAGTACACTCTCATGCGAATATGATGTTAAAAGTACCATTTTACATCAGGTAAAGTTTGGCGAATTTATGCAATCAGCATTCATAAAAGATATAACGTCTGTTATCATCCGTCAAACAAATCGAGCCCTTGGTAGTAACTGGTTCACTAGATAGCTAAACATTTTCAGAAATAAGGCAGTGGGTGATCCCCACTGAACTTGAATCAAATTCAATGTTCTCATGGTGTAAGGAAGAAATTCCGCCAAATCTGTGACTCCTGCTTTCTGTGTTATAGTATTCATAATTTTTCTTTATTTCTGGCGGGAGAAAACAAAACAAATTCATATACATGTATGATCAAGTACAGACAGTTTTTTTTTCAAACATTAAGACTTTTCCTTAAGATTCAGACTTTCCAAACATTCAGGTCTTATAAATACATTCAAAATGCAACCTTGTACAATGTACCATGTTTCTACGTTCTTTCTTCACAAACACAAATGTTCAATATTGTTCGGAAATATAATATAATAAATATCATTGATATAATAAAGATGTTGTTAAACTTCGTTTATTTCAAGGCCTGGAACCTTCCACATTAAGAGTCTACGTCTCTATTGGAGGCATGTCAGATTCTGTGACCTGAGATTTTTCCCCATCCATATCCGACGTGGTGCATATCAAGTCCACACTTTGGGAGGTCAGCATTGGGTCTACAAATACAAGGGGAAAATTCATGTAACTGGAAGATGTTTAGCCAAGAACATGTGTAAATGCAAAATTCAAAACATCCAAGACTGCCAAAAACAATTCAGTCTTATAGTTCTCTAATAATGATATCTGGGTACAAGTCTGCAAGCGGTGAGTCTTCGTTATGATAGAGGATTGGCTGTAGAGTGGTATCTATGGACATCGTCACATTTACAATCCTCCAGGTCAGGTTATTGGTGATGGAAATCCCAGAGTAAACCATAGACCTTCGTAAGGTACCTGACAAACCGCTTCACTTGCTTTCAAGTGGGGTTCTTAATCCCAAACAGTGGGCTGATGAGAACAACGATAAGGTGTACATGTGCCCCCTTCAAAAAAATGTAAGACATTTCTCTAGGGCATTCAAGGTGTACATGTACCCCCTTCAAAAAATGTAAGACGTAATGTAAGACGTTCTTCAAGTGCATTCAAGGTCTACATGTACCCCCATCAAAAAAATGTAAGACGTTTTTCAAGGGCATTCAAGGATGTAATATCTCGTCTCTCAAGGCTTATGACGAGCATTTAGCTCACGTACAAACCTTCATGTGCAGAGATTAAAGGATACTACTAACTTAATATTTACATGTACAACTGAAAAATTAAGAAAATTCAAGGACGTACAAGTATCCCCAAAAAGCCCAAGTGGAAGCTATGGACTCCCATATTTCCCTTGCTATTAAGCCAGATCATGTCCACGTAAGAAGTACCTCACCTGCAAGACTGGAGAGCAACCTTCCCTCTGTGCCTCCGGCCTGTACATACTGTGGGGAGGCGGAACTGACCAGCACTAAGTCTGACGTAACTGCTGGAGTGTTTTCTATATCACCTAATGCTGACTGTCCAAGCTCACCCTGGAACAAACCAAAACTAGTTAGTATTGTCAAAATATGAGACAGCAAGAAAGCAGTCAGATGTTAGTAAGGCACAATTCGTCGAGCTTAGCTCCATTGGGTGTCTTCCAGATCTGTAATATTTAAGAATGAAGACTAAGCAAGAAGCTCACGGAAACAGGCATACACATGGGCACATTTTAATACTGAAAAAGGCAAGAGGTGAATTTGCTGTAGAGATCAGTGTTCAGTTCACAAGATAATCTTTCAGTAAGAATTTAATTGGCCATGAACGAATGGCTTGGTGAAAAAGTCAAGGTGTTATTTTTAATTATTACATCAAACATTTTGTACTCTAACAGCCTTTAAATTTCAAGTGGTAATGAATTTCACGCTTCCACATATCCATATCTTTATCACACACCCATGGACAATAGTTAGGCTTACCTGAGTCTCATTTAAGGCAACGTGTATTATCTCCCCTTGGTGATTGAGCTGAAGGTCTGTGTCTTCCAGGTCTGTCTGTTGGATATCAGCTGATGATGCAAGGCTAACTTGGAAGGAATTGGATTCACTGTCTGATGGAAATGTATCATATACAAAGGTCTCTATGAGAGACAACAAGTGACGCCTAGAATACGTACAGAATATTTTACAAAGCGACAATTCTTGCACCGATATTGCGTCCTGAAGTTAGTAACTTACAAATAGATTAATCTGGTTTTGCTGTCATATAAGTAAAACAGTGTTGTGTACGGTGATTAACCCTCAACCAAATCAATACTTTAATGACTTGTACACATCCCAGTGCCAGATATACATAGCAACACACAAGAAAACTTATGATTTACATTTTTCATCACTCCTTATGATAGTGATGGGTTACACTTTCTCAAACATGTAACTCCATGCCCATGTTACTGATGACTTACATTTTCCCTTAGACATGCCCAGGTTACTGATGATTTACGTTTTCCCTTAGACATGCCCAGGTTACTGATGATTTATGTTTTCCCTTAGACATGCTCATGTTACTGATGATTTCCATTTTCCCTTAGACCATGCCCATGTTACTGATGATTTCCATTTTCCCTTAGACCTTGCCCATGTTACTGATGATTTACATTTTCTCTTAGACCTTGCCCATATTACTGATGATTTCCATTTTCCCTTAGACCTTGCCCATGTTACTGATGATTTACACTTTCTCTTAGACCTTGCCCATGTTACTGATGATTTACATATTCTCTTAGACCTTGCCCATGTTACTGATGAGTTACGTTTTCTCCTGGACCATGCCCATATTGCTGATGATTTACATTTTCCCTTAGACCATGCCCATATTACTGATGAGTTATGTTTTCTCCCGGACCTTGTCCATGTTACTGATGATTTACGCTTTCTCTTAGACCATGCCCATGTTACTGATGATTTACATTTTTCCTTTTTTCACTAAGACAAGGCCTTATTTTTATGATTATCCTATTCAAGAGGCCAATCCTTACCTTGCTGGACCAGATTCCCAGCTAGTTGTATGGCATTTGTCAGGTTTGTACTGTCCAGGGATGTAACCTGCTCTTCTGAAGAGTCAATAATGACACGAGGGTTGTTCAGTTGGACTGCCACATTGTTGTTGCCCTTTAGAAATTAAAAGGGCATGTACATGAAGTATGGTACGTTTACAACATATATTGTTTAAATTCATTCTAAACATTATTACGCTTACAACTTGAAAAAGTATTTCAATCATTATCATTTGTTTCTCTTCTCACCATTTTTTGGTAATAAATTGTGTGAACTTAACAAAAAAAACATCCATAACTGCTGAGCAGTGTCAAAGCCTCGTATCCTTTTGAATCGAGTCAAATTTGGGTACCAGCACTGCTTGAAGCATTGAACTGGGTAAAACACCTGTGAACTCAAAATTTCTTTCTGGTTTAATTATCCTGGTCATACAGTATCATGACAATGTATCCTGCCAAAAGCCATGCCAAAGACACAAAACATGACACCCCACCTAGTCATAGTATACAGTCCCAAAAACAAATATAGCTTTTATATGCTATTCAATCAGATGAAAATAAATCATAGAACAATTGATCATGTTTTCATTTATTTGACTAAGGAGCTGTATAATAAAAAGGAGGAATAGTACGTAACAAGAGAACATTTTATAGCTACTCCTGACTTTTAAAGAAAACTTATGTTAACAAGAGTTCAGGTGAAAGCAATTTGCCTCACTAAATGCATTTGTTTGAAATGTATAAAAGAATACCAGCAGCACTGTGGTGAGTAGAACCCTTGAGGGGAATCTTCGTGGGTGTTGATAATAGGTATGTGGTTACCATGACAATCCCACAAGCGGACAAATGTGTCCAACACAAATGAAAACTTTATGCAAAATACAGTTGGAGTTGTAGCCTGGACATGAAATCATATCTATTCACATAGTATATATAGGTAAAATGGCAAACTGGCATCCATGGCAACGGTGCAAATGGACAAAGGTGAGTTGCAACAAATCATCATCTGTTTATGCATGCATCCACCAAAAGTGAAAACTCCACCCAGAAAACAGTTGGAGTTATAGCCTGGACACAAAATCATATCTATTTATAAATGTCATTATACATAGGGAAAATGGCAATCTGGTAGCCATGACAACAGCCCAAATGGACAAATGTGAGTTGTGACACATAGTCATCGGTGTATGTATGTATGACACTAAATCATATCTATTTACATAGTATATGTAAGGAAAATGGTTATAAGGTTACCATGACAACCGTGAAAATGGACAATTGTGAGTCGCGACACATCGTCATCTGTGTATCTATGTATCCACCAAAAATTACAACTCTATGTTGAATACAGATGGATGGACAGAGGGATAAAATTGCTATAACATAATACACCCCGCTTTTGGCAGAGGCGTAGGAAAAATACTCAAGTATATTATTGTGATACAACAGAACAAATATGAGGGGGCCTGTTTCATCCACGGTTTTCTGGCTCACCTGGTTGTTAACAGGTAAGGTGTGCACTATGATATGGTCTGTAGTCATGGTGTTGCCAGTCAAGGAGATGGCTGGGTTGTTGTTGGGCTGAGTGATGAGGAATGTTCCTGAACTCGTTGGAGTTAACTGGTGCAGCACCTCATAAGCATGCAACGAGTCACCTTCTGACGTTCCCTCAGAGGACAACACTGATCCGCTGTTTGGTGAGGCAGACACACAAATATCTGTGGAATGTTGAAAGGTATTTATATATAACATATTACTATAAAGACCAATGAATCAATTTCTAGACGGTACTGAGCAGGGAGATGACAAGCGTGGCCCTCACCTTGTGGTAATCGAGTGGACATCTCTGCGGGAAGGTTCAAACGAGGTACTGGGGCCTCCACCCGAGCAACTCTCATGTTCAAACCATTGGACGATTTTAATCTCACAGCTAAATGCATTGTTCTCAGACACTCTACAACTTCTGCAAATGGAAACAAAACCAAAAAATGTTACACCAGAGGTTGACATTTTGCACTGAACTTTATATGCTTTAGACATAGGCACTTCGGCCACTGGCAAGTAATATGATATGAAATCTCACCACATTTTCAAACATGAAGAACATGTATCTTTTGTCTTTTAATACTTAATTTACTTATATGTTAATTCATTCTATTCAAGAGGCCTTTCCCACTATGCAAAGGTCAATTTGTTATTTATTTAATTCACTTTATTGTGGTTTCATTGGGGAATATTTCACGTATATGTACATATATATGACAGCAGCACATTTTGTCAGTGGAGAACACTGGGTAGATCCAAGAGAAAACCACTGACTTAAAGTTGCACCTGAGTCTGAGCTGGATTCGAATCACACCACCTCAATGGTCAATGGCTAGATGGAGGCATCATGAATGCTGCCGACGAGGGCATCCACAGCTTACAATCCACGAGTTGTAGCAAGACAAAGATGTATTTTACCGGGTAAAGAATTCGTTTGTAACATTTCGACGGTGTATGCTAATGATGTACCCACCACGGAAAGGCAACATTTGGTAATCCTGAACATGCCGTTTTAATGACCACCATTTCCCTCTCAACCACTGTGGGGAGCGAACACTAAAATAGCCAAAAAAAAAAACATAGTATTTTCACTCGTATGTTTACCTTTAATGCTATCAAAATTAATATGCAAAAGTGATTTCCTTGAGAGCAATCACAGAATATATAGTACTTCAACAGTTAAAGTTTTCAAAGTTTTGAGATATAGTTTATACATATACTTCAAAAATGAAGCATTCAAACTTAAAAAAAAAAGTAACAATAAATTTGAAAACCTATAATTAAAACACATTGTGTAAAGTTCAATCTGTACAATAAATTATTTGGAATTTTGTGCTTGTAGTTACCTTGACCAATTCTTAGCCAATTCTAGCCAGTCTATCTCTGTTTCATCTGTTACACCCAGCTGACTTATTCTTGAAAATGGAAAAATATAAAAAACCTTTGCTATAGCACACAACAAATACTCTACAATACTCGCAATCACAAATAAAAGTAGATACATTGTTGAAAACAGGAAGTGGAAAGATATGTTTTTAAAAACATTTCCTTCTATTTCTATTAGTCTCACCCATTCCTAAGAATACCACTTATATGATTTATGGTGGAAGAGGCAAGCAATAATTAGAATGTTTATCAACACCCATACCTAATAGTCAATTATTTTACAAAGTGTTTGTCCAAGACAAGTACTGATTACTTCAACACAAAACTGAACATTAAACATGCAACAACAGTATAAAATTGAAACAGAAAACTGTATCAGCAACTTACTTCAAAACTAAATTGATATCATCTTCTCTTGTCCACTCTGTGCCACCTTTCACTTTCCAGTTGAGAAAGTTCAACCATTTTGTTCGGCATTGCTTCTCTGATCTGGAACCCACTTTCTCAGCAACAAGTGACCATGACAATCCATGTGTGATGCTCTCTCCTGGTGATGTAGAAAATTGAGCAATTCTAACCCAATATGAAAACACACCCAGTATTTAATGTACTTTATGAGAGTAAAAGGTTCACACATTTTCTCTCCATTCTACTCTGGACTCACCTGCTTGACACCCTGTTAGCTCATATACAGCAGCTGCTAATCGCTTCTCCTCTTCAGGTAACCATTTACCTAAAAGAAAGAAAAACATAGACTAAAAAAGGAGAAGAGATAAAATCTGCACAGAATTAGTTTGCTGGTTTGGGGAACAAAAAGTAACACTTGAGAAATACTGCAAAATATGTACATAGCACAGCAATTTCCAGTCTTTACTGTCCAATCTTAACATTTTTTTGTACATTTATAAAGGGCCGTACATTAAAACAAGTCATAGGAATTAAAAATCCCATTTCACCATTCTTTAATGTAGAAGATGCTAGCTTTTTGTCAATGGACAGTGCTTAGTTAAAATTTTCTCTGATTTGAGAAGTGGGTAACCAGCTTAGTACCTCATCAATGAGACAAAAAAATTAACAAATCACACAGCAATGCTGGTACCTGAGTTACAACGATCATTCATCAACCTGCACTTGTCTTTCACAGAAGACGCACTGCGGCCCAAAGCAGCACCAATCAGTGCCCAGTCAGCACCATGTTTTCTTCTCAAACTACAACATGATCAAATGTGTTCAGTTAGAAAACTTTCATGCCATTCCAAAATCCAACACAGAAAGCACAGATTAGCACATCACAGCATGTTGGTTTTTAGCCGGGCACAAACTAAGCAAATGTTTTTGCTCATATAGCTGTATTTTATTTATTGCTTAAAAATCTGCTTAGCGTGTCTGCAGCCATGCTGCGAATATTGTCAACATATTTCGAAGGTGATTAAGTTTCTGTCTACAAGTGAAAAAATCCACAAAGCATGTTCTTGGCATTTTTCTAACTCTTTTTTTGGATGTTATTTGTATTTAATTATTATTTATTTGATTTGTGTTTTAAGCTGTACTCAAATATTTTTCACTTATAAGGCAGTGGCCAGCAGTGTGGTGGGAAGAAACTGGGCAGAGCCAGGTTTATTTGTAATTGGTGTATGGCTTAAATTAATCTGAACAGCTGGACATACTCTCGTAACTGTTCCATTTCATTTGAGCTGTATTTTCCAATGTGGTTCTTCTGATCATACATTCGTATCACTCGACGGTACACAGAAAATAAGGGTCGTTGGAGTCCTCGTGCTACTGTGCGATAAAAATCCTTTCGTTGTTCCTTGGAAGTTTTGAAAATGATATCAGTAGGGTCCGGTATATCCCATTTCTGGAAAAGACCATTATAATTTAATAGTTTAAACAGCACTTATCTCAGCACTCCTTTTGGCTGCATACATTTCACAACAATTTCTACACATCTCATAGGCACTTGCACAGCTATAAACTAAGTTTACTTACCTGGCAGTAATCAGAAATATTTGACTGCAGTAATTCCACCTCATCTTTGGTCCAGTGGCCCTGCTTCCAAGTAACACCTGTCCGATATAGCAATATTTACTTAACAGTGCTGTTAAATAGACACAAACATCAATAAACCTTATTTTCATATTTGAAAATAAATGAATGATTATTTTTACTTTTAAAATATCTGTCAACACATGCATTTGTAAACTTTTAGGGCTTTAACATTTTCATATGAGCAGGTTTTGCTGTGGGAAGATGATTTACAAACACTGTAACATTTACGACTATTTTCAAAAAGTGCCCTGTATGTATCAAAATTAGATACCATTAATCTTCAATCACAAGAAACGTGACAAGCTAGATATGTTACACATGCTAACCAATTTGTTAGTATATGCATGACGTCACAGGTGAGATTACCTTGATTCCGAATGGCCATCTTATCATCTCTTGTTGTAAACCATGCCTGTGTTACCCCATCCGGCACAACTCCACCCTGCTTACTGCTAGTAGCCATGCCCTGTTGATAAAGTGCTTCAGCTTGTCAACACACTTCAACACAGTTCTTAGTATTAAGACATTAAAATCTTAATTTTAATACCTGGTAATTTAATTCTGGTAACACATTATCAAAATTCCTTACCTGTTTATCTTCACTGTTCAGCTGGTCTGACAAAACTGCTGAAAAAACAAAAATAAAATTTAATTCATCAACCAATTTTTCTTCAACATTGAAAACAAGTCAAAAACTCTCACTGCCATAATAATTATAACAGTTTAAATGTCTGCCTGTCATATTCAATTCTCAGTGGATATTATTACTCTGTTGAAAAAAAAAAAACATCAAATTTTCATAGTGAATAATCGACACACAAAAAAAGGCCCTTCTGAAACTTTCCTTTTCACACCTGTATTAAACATAAGCCAAATTTTCAATGAAGTAAAAAAATTATGAATTACTGATTTGTTCTGCAGTTAAAAGTGCTACAAGGTTATCACCCAGTTGGCTTTGTAAGACATCAGGCTCTCTATTCAAACTATGCTTTCTACTCCTCCAGGGTAGGACTACCTGAATTTGCTGGAACAGTGACATAAAATGTTTGATTTTCTCCCTCCAGTTTTATTCTTTTCTGCAAGGGTATATCACCCACTTCAACTGTCCCTGCTAAAAGAAGCAAAATCCAAGAAGAAAAGAAATTAATTTATGTCCATACTGAGGCACATTTGGAAAAAATTAAAATAGAAGAAAGTTAACTGAGTTTTACTCACACATATCAGCCAAATGATTTTTTTTCTAGCAGTCTACAGAAATGGTGTCACAACTGCTGTCAGTGAGCAACTGGGCACATCATGTATTGTAATTTAATTCAAGCGCATTCAAAATTTAAAGCACATTTTTTTTCTTCATTAAAAGTGATAAAGCGTTTCAATGGGTTGATCTTGTCATTAACCTGCAACATTTAGGAGGAAAAGTGATATCATTCATGTTTTAATCCAATGTGAAATGCAATGCATGTTTTCCAGAAGTTACTGAATTAGCAGAATATAGCTTGTCAGTGATTGATATCCAAACAAAACACATCTTTCTTCCATTAGAAACTGAGGGCCTTGAAAACTAGGCAAATTAGATATTACTTTGACACAAAACACAACATATATACCCCCAAAAAATGAAATAGATACCTTGTTCTCCATCTGTCAGAATGATAAAATGAGGCCCATGTGCTGACTGGCTACTCAGACTAAGGCTGGCACTCTCTGCAGCAGACTTCACACCATCCTGGTTGGACACTTCTGTCAGGGGTGGGTCAGTCTCAGGCTCAAAGTTCTCCGCAGCAGGACACACCGGGGATGTCACAGTACCACCAGAATTATCTCCTGCCTCAATAGCACTAGTTTGGGTGATCCCAATGTCACCAAAATCACAGTTTCCTTCATCACTTGTTTCCCCTTCCATGTTGTAACTCTAACTACATCACGCCTAAGTCAATTACTATATTCATTGCCTTCTTGTCAACCCTGAAACAATAAAATCATCATTAGTATTACATTTGCATTCATTTAAAACTAGAAAAGAAGTTCTGAAAGGCAAACATAATATGTCTTTCAAAAAAACACACAATTCAACTGAAAGCATTATCAGCCCACTGAACAAATGAATGAACAGAGAACATTTTAAAAGGTGATCAGTATTCAAGCCCAATGTAACTGAACTTGCCTTCAAAGTTAAATTTTTTTTTACCCCAATGTTATGTAGATATCTCAGAGACAATGTTATTGCTTGCTGCAATGTTGAAATATTGATGAACGAACAAATGAGTGAATTAACTGGCATGTGTCTAGTCCATCCCAAAAGTTGACCAATTCTCAAGGTTCTGACCTGTCAAGAAGGTTCAAAAAAACTTTGGTGAGGAAGATTTATTTATTTGATTGGTGTTTTATGCCATACTCAAGAATATTTCACTTGACCTGGATTTGAACTCACAGGGACCGCATTGGTGAGAGGATCCTGGGTCATTATGCCACGCTAGCGCGCTAACCAACTGAGCCACGGAGGCCCATGGTGAGGAAGATATCATGTGGACAAGGTTGCTCAAACACAATGATTTCTCCTCCATGGAGAAACCAGTTATAAACTACATTTGTATAAATGGAATATTATGACAAAAATGGTGGTCAGGATTATTTTGATTCTTAAAAACGATGTGCTGGAAAAAATCCATACTCACTAATATATCAATTTTTTTCTATTTACCAAGAACAGCTTAAATTATCACCTTTCAGAAAGTATTAGACTCATATCCAGACTATTTATAGTGTTAAAATGATTCTAAATGTTGGAAAAAATAATTTTCAATTTTGGAAAAGTTACAAAGCAATGCTTACCAATTTCATACACCTACACATGCAAACTTGGATAGTACTTTATTTATTTATTTATTTGATTGGTGTTTTACGCCGTACTCAAGAATATTTCACTTATACAACGGCGGCCAGCATTATGGTGGGTGGAAAGCGGGCAGGGCCAGGTGGAAACCGGAAAGGAAGCTAGCACGAACAGAAGTTCTGTTGTTACTTTGTGGTATTATTGGACAACAGCAGCAAATGGCATTATGCTGTTCTGAGCTATGTGGAGATATGCATGAATAATGGGGTAAGAATTAACTGTAACAATAAAACTGTGACAGTAAAACAGTCACACCGCTACAGCTAAACTTTACTTACCGGTATAGGGTAAGCATGAAATTTTAAAATTCGGCATGCATTCCACGAGAGCCTGAACTATCTGTAACTATACTGTATGTTATTACTTTACACTGGGTAATTCTGAAACATCAGCAGTAATAACTTTCAACCACACACGAAGACACAATTAGAAAGTTGCTAAGTTTCAAATGAAAGCTGTGTCTCCCGCCATCACTAAACTTACACCGCAGATCACAGGCGTACCACCGTACCTCGTCTTACAAATCTTGCCCATGCACGCCATTTTGAACCGACCCTGCCAGCTGCGCTCTGGAATCAGCCTTATTTGTATTCGCGACATAATTCGTAAAATAAAATGTTTTCTGTAGGGTGTACTTTTTTTCCTTTACTTCACGTGGACATAGCTCCACGTGATTGAAAACCAACCTGACACCAGCTTGTTTTCGTCCGGGCGATTTCCTAAAGACCAGGATGAGCAATGACCAGGATGAAGGACATGGAGTGATATGAGTCGTTATGGAATGTTAGGCCAACTCCTCGCTAATTCTCCTCCTTAACTTAATGAATGTAGTGAAAAACCATCTGAATGTAACTAATATAAAAATTAAAATTAGTGCATATTCATAATTCTGGTCGTAGAGTAGATATATAATTAGTCATATAACGCTTAGAACTATTTCTTTATGCACTTCCTTGTCGGGAAGTTCTTCGCCCCTCGCACTATGCACGTTTTGTCTTCATGTGTGACCTCAATCACCTGGTAAAATGGCCGCCATCAACGTGATGAGAAATGTGGCTATCAAAGGCCTGGAAAAGCAGGTGCATACTTTTTATTTCGGGATTTGCATACTCATGCCGTTCAATATCAAATTAACCTCATTATCTTCTACTGTCTGTTATGTGTTCAGCTGCTGACACTTGAATGCTAGGCTAGTTGCTACTGTAACTAGAGATCGCCACTTTCATGTACAACAACAACCTGTGTTAAATTCTGAAGTTGTTCTGAAAATTAAACCGTCACTTTCTCCGTACGTGTTTACACGGGGACAAGCTCAAATCCAGTTGGTGTCCAGTTTGTACGGAAGATTGTAGGTATAAAAGTTGGCCTTGTAGTACCATTGCTTGCTTAAGTGTAAAGAAAAATCTTACTCTTGTTTTCACAAAATACTTTCGTGCTTTGAGAAAAAAAGGAAGTACGTTCTATTCTTTGTGAAGTAAGGTGTAGGGCCTATGATAGATTCACGTTCTCTGGAGTTTAGTTAACTTGCTTAATGTCTTAAGTTAATCTGAGTGAGCTTTACGACTGCTTTTATTATTCCAATAATCCTTTCTCTGACCGTCCAGAAACATTAGAAGGTTTTTAAGATTTCAATAACCACCATGCACTCTGGTTATTGCCCCTGAAATATAAAGTTCTTTGAGGTTTGCCCCCCTCACTCTTTGATAGTTGTCATATTATTTTTGTCCATATGTTCAGCAACTTTTTTTTTTTTTTTAAATGCCTATACACCTGGCTGCTCTATTCTTCTTTTATATATGTCCATAGCACAACTGTGCAACTATGGGACAGGTCTTTACCAAACTTACGTGGTAATTACAATTCAACTGGAAACCTACTGTTGCACGCCTTGCATTTGTTAATATTTCTTGTTATTATTCCTTGCAAGGAGCTTCCTTGGCCAAGGAGGTTAGCACACCAGTGCAACGCAAAGACCCAGGCAACTTTCATTGTGGTTGCTTTGAGTCCAGCCCATCCGCTGCCGTTTAAGTGAAATATTCTTGAGCACGGCATAAATCGTCAATCAAATAAGTAAATAAATATTCCTTTCAGTTCCATATCATTTGCACAATCTACCATCTGGAGCTATTAAATGCCAGATACCAAAATAATAAATATATAAATTTGCCCTCTTGTTGACAGAGCATTTTCTGATCAAGGAATAAATGTGTATTCTCTCAAGTAGAAAAAAACATGCTTATTTTGATACCCTTAAAGTGAAGGTAAGAGATGTTTGATATGATTTTCATTAAGTACGTTCAGGTTTTTAATTCATCCCCTTGCTATGGAGATTTTTGAAAATTTTCTTTCATGTGACAGTCAGTGTTCATTTTTGTCCCTATACCAACTTAAGAATTGGAGTAGATTGTTTGCCTTGAATACACAGGCTAGGCCATTATTAAAAATGTTTTTTTTTTTTTTGGCTTTTGGCGGAATTTTGTTCATTCAGTGATCAGTCAAGCAATCCATTCTTACTGATCATTTCACGTGATTCTACATCATGACACGTGGTTAGGTTATGTAATACTTCTTGATTTCTTCATGGTTTTCAGTTTGCTATGAGTGGAGTTGCAGTTCGATGGCTAAATCTCCAGGAATACCAAAGCAAGAAATTAATGGCAGATCATGGCATCACTGTTCAGAAGTTTAAAGTAGCTGAAAACGGAAACAGTGCGTTAGAAATTGCCAAAAGTCTCAGTAAGTTCCTCTACATTTTATCTGTTAAATATGCTGTGTTTTGACTTCTGCAGCCTTATGAGTTCTGTGACTTTCTTGAATTCTTACTTACATAAGCTCATTCACAGTAATCTCCTGAGGTCTAAACATTAGCATAAATACAAATGTTAACTTGTTTATCACTTAAAAAATGTTAACAAATAGTTACTTACAATTGGGTTTATAAAGCGTCATCAATCGTTTTCATATTATGTACAGATGTTAGAGAATTTGTCATCAAGGCACAAATCCTCGCAGGTGGAAGAGGGAAGGGCGTCTTCTCAAATGGCTTCAAAGGTGGTGTCCACTTAACTAAAGAGTGAGTCTCAATCTGTCTTTTCCATCATAAAATGTAGGTAACATCACTTATATCAAGGTTACATGTATGAGCATCTCCGGACATCTTGCTTAATATGCTGTTTCAGTTGAATGGGAATAGAATATCCGATGTATTTTAGACAGGTGTCTTTCCGAAAGTTGACCTAGTGAGCACTGAGTCACATTGACCTAGTGAGCACTGAGCCTTGTTAGTTAGAAGGTTGATCACAAATGTGGTAATAAATACATGTAGGTGTCCCTAGATGTGTATATGTATCAAACTTTGTGGTGCTGCTTAGAAATATTCCTTGTCATCTATCTGAGTCAATCGCAGGTTTTCTTATTGTTTCACAAACAACACTGTGTTCAGAAACCATCCCTTTATGACACAGTGTACTTGTAACAGTGTATTCTTTTATGTATTATATTGCAGTCCAAACAAGGTGAAAGATCTTGTTGACAGCATGGTGGGCCACAACCTGGTTACTAAGCAAACAACAAAAACGGGGGTAAAAGTCTCAAAGGTTTGTTCATAACTGTAATATTATTACAGTGAATCCTAGCAATGAGATAAGAGTATCTTACTTCATAAGCATTTGTATTACAGCATAAGAGGTTTATCATTGCTGATACATTTCAACAATTGTTGATCATTATAACACTAATGACAAAACCTTATTAGAGATGCTAAAACAAAGCAACCATGAATTGCAAGAAAAAATGTTTTCAGGAATGATATGAAGGCGATATGTCAATACTGAATAGTTCTGGATTTAATCAAATGCAAATTTTATTCTACTTTCTCAGGTAATGGTGGCTGAGGCACTAGATATTGAACGAGAGACCTATTTTGCGATATTGATGGATCGAAAGCACATGGGACCAGTAATGGTGGGCAGCACTTCTGGGGGCATGGACATAGAGGAAGTGGCTGCAACAAACCCTGATGCAATTATCACCGTGAGTGACTACGGCTCTTTTAAATTGTTACATTGTTGTGTTCACTCCTTCAGCCTTCCGTGAATGTACAATAATTAAGTAATATGTTCCCACGAATGGGTCCATAGAGCCTTGATCAGCCTTTAGCTTGCTGTCCTCAGATCCTCACATGTTCATTAGCCACAGTGTGACTTGGAGAACATTAATTTATGATGTGTCAGCATTTTAAAGACACTTGTAAGAGCTAGTGTTTCTGATTCTGTGAGCTCTGTGGATGATTAACATTGATAGCGTACCTGCTTTTTATCACATTAGTGCGTTTTCAATTCAGGAGCCAATTGACATTATGACAGGAATCTCCGAGGACCAAGCTTCCAAATGGCCAAAGGGTTAGGATTTACAGGCAGTAAGCAAGCTGAGGTAAAGTTTCTATTCAATTTGTCAGTAAGCCAAAATTTAAGTAAGCTTTGATATTTTATATATATATATATATATTGTCTTTAAAGTGAGAATTTTAAATCTGATTTGGATTCACATATACATTTGAACGTTAAAAAGTCTAGAGTATTCATCTTCTTTCTTCATATTGTGTGTGTCTCTGTCACTTTATAAAATCTCTCAGGATCTGGTTGTTTTGATAGGCTGCAGAACAGATAAAGCGTTTGTACAAGCTATTCATTGATGTGGATGCAACACAAGTAGAAATCAATCCATTTGGAGAAACTGATGATGGCAGAGGTTTGTTGACACTGCTATTTTATTTTCAGTGAAATTCTTGACTGAGTTTATTATATATTTTTTCTGGTTGAGAAAAAACAATTTCGATCAAAGCACACACTGTTAACTTTTGTTTGTAAAATCTAAGCATTTTAGAACAACTGTTTTAACTTTGATGAATTTGTTACTGTTAGTGGTTACCATGGTTACCAAATTGTGTAGTAGCCGCAAATTGATTTTCTACAGCTATATGCTAGGTCAGGGCTATTAACCCCTGGAATATTGGAGCTGATTACTAAGACATTCAGGTCTTCCTTACCTCCCATCTACTCCAAATACAGAAGTGTTTGTGTTAGGGGTTTTTATTGTGAATAATTTTAGTGAAAATATATTAGAATCCTTCAATTAAATATATACTGCTGTATATCCATGGTAACCAGATTTTGTGGTGCATTTTGAACTTGAATTTTGGTTAGATTTTATTGTGACAACTTAATGCTACAAATGTCCTTCTGTTTTCAGTGGTATGTTTTGATGCAAAAATTAATTTCGATGACAATGCAGAGTTTCGGCAGAAGGAAATATTTTCCTTGGATGATATGTCAGAAAGTGACCCCAGAGAGGTTGAAGCTTCCAGGTCAAACCTTAACTATATTGGAATGGATGGAAACATTGGATGTTTAGGTGAGACACTTTGTACATGTTTCTGTAACCGTACAAGTTGTAGACAAATGTGCAGAACCTCATTAGCTCAGCAGCAACCTGTGAACGGGAGGTTTGTGACCTCGGTGTTCATAGACTGCATTTAGCTTCCGGTACTGTTTTTTTTTCCCCATTACTCCATATTTCCGCCACAGATTATCTGGAGCGCTGTGGTCTAAGTTAAAACTTTGTGGGTTTGAGATAAACATCAGTCAGACAAATAAGAGAAGCAGAGCAAGTGCTTTGCAATATATATTTGTTATATACAAACAAATGAATGAAAGAGATTTTAGTGCCACATTCTGTATGAAGACAAATTGCATCGAACTCAGAGGTTGTGTGTAGGGTCTTTTTTTTTTTTTTTTTTTTTGAAAAATGAACAATGAACAGATATTCAATAATATGAATTGATGTTGATTGTTTATGGAAAACTAGCCGTACTTTTCTTGTTATCTTAAAGTACAACATTAAACACTAATCAGATAAGTATATGATATCTCGGTGAATTTGTCAACATTACATTGGTTTCAGTAAACGGTGCTGGGTTGGCTATGGCAACTATGGACATCATAAAACTTCATGGTGGGGTGCCGGCTAACTTTCTGGATGTTGGTGGTGCTGTCACAGAAAAACAAGTAGTGAGCGCTTTCAAATTGCTGACCTCAGATAACCAGGTAATGTAAGGGCCAATTCTGATGTTGCTTAGTCCCTATTGTGACCTGTGTATATGATGACCAGCTAGTCATTCTTTCAGTGTTGGGGAATCTGCTCACAGCCACCCAGCAGGCAGTGAATGGAAGGCTACTAGCATCCTAATAGGTTTCCTGCAGAGCCTTGTTTGTGTCATGTCATTTGTATGTTATTCATTGATAAGGCCTTCATCACTAAAATCTATGAAATGAGCAGTTTTGTTGAAATTGTGAACATCAGTCCTTTTTTGAAAAAGATATACCAAATGTGAATACCAAACACATTATTGGCAGACATTGGATTGATGAGAAGTGACTTTAGTCTTTGTTATCTTGATAATTGATTATCTTGTTAATTGATGTGCCTCATATTCACATATTATGGTGGAGTTTAAGTCTCCCTGTGGTGTCATAATTGTCATACTTGTCATATTTTATACCCATGTGTCTTATTTCTTAGGTGAAGTCTATTTTGGTTAACATATTTGGAGGAATTGTTAATTGTGCTACAATTGCCAATGGAATTACCAATGCATGCCGAACTATCAACCTGTCAATTCCACTTGTGGTTCGTTTAGAAGGTAAGCAGAATTTTACATCCAGTTGAAGTGTTGAAGTATCATATTCATGAACATAAGTCAGTTGTAAAGTTTGCCCATTGGCAGCTACCACATAGCCATTTTTCCTCTATACCAGACATGGCTTCCATGGCCAAGTGTTTAGCATACCAGAACATTGCAATAACCCAAGATCCTCTCACTAATGCGCTTGATATGAGTTCAAGTCCAGCTCAGGGTGGCATAGTGGGAAGGCCTGCCAGCAGCCTGTGCATGGTTGTGGGTTCCCCCTGCATCGCTCGGTTTTCCTCCCATAATGCTGGCCGGCGTCGTGTAAGTGAAATATTCTTGAGTATTGCGTAAAACAACAAACACCAGACTCTTAAGACGTTGAAATATACTGATGCAGTTAAGTTTTGTTTCCTTGCCTGAAACGCTTTTCCTGTTTTGTCAGTTTTTTAGTCTTATATTGAGTGTGGATGAAGCGCATGGTTTTTTGATACTTTACAAAAAAGTCATCCCATCCAGTTCATTTTCGTTTTTTAAAGGAACAAACGTGGATGAAGCAAAGAAGATCTTGGAGGAGTCTAGTCTGCCAATCCAGTCTGCGACAGATCTAGATGATGCAGCCATCAAAGCTGTTGCCAGTCTGAGATGATGATATGCCGTGTACCTCAAATTATCTGTGTCAGAAATAGGTTAAGTGTCAAATGTTCCCAATCAAGATGCAAATTCTGATCTCTCATATAATTAGTCATGTCTCTACATAAAATTATGTAAATTGCCTAACTCCCAGATTTTGGACCGATTTTACAAAGCAATTACTGACTTCTGCATCAATTTGATATACAGTTTTGGGCGTAATTTTTTGGTAATACCAATTATAACTTTGCCCACCTCATAAATGTATTTAGACAAGTGTATCAGAAATTAAATTTCCAGTACCAAAAAGCGTTGTGACGAGGTTTAAAATATTGACTTGACTGTGTGGAATTGGCCCATAAAACTCTCAGTGGTTTATGACAGCAAATTGAGTGATTAGGATCAAGCCTAAATCTAGTTTATCACCACAACCACAAACCAGTTCAACCATCTTTGATTACTGTATACACAACCAGTTGGAAACTGATTCCTGAACTAATGATGTCAGGATGCAAATAAGGGTCAGGTGGGATGAACCACAGGCAAGGTCCAAAACTTCTTGTTTCATTGAACCAAAACCAGGTGCATATCTTTCATGTTGTACGAAACATGGTGTATGAAAAGTGGAAATCTTTTTAAAGATGGTGATCTAAAAGTGGTTGCACTGCAAAGAACTATTCTAGATTTATATATTGGGTGCAAGTATACACAAACATGTACATATGTATGGGTATTTACATGTAGATTGTTGTACTTAAATGTTTTTTGAGGCTGAAATGACAGATGCCAATCTCGCCTTTCCCTAGCTCTACGTCACTTACAAGGTTAAGTTTCATTTGTCTCCCATAGTCCCACTGCATAGAATTCTGGCTCAAGGTGACGTTGAATACACCCTCAACTATAATCTGGCAACTAATATCAGTTTGCATTATAACGTTGTAAGTCTGACAGTTTGTATATGTGAAGGTTATATGCTCGAACAACTGAAAATATTTGATTTATTTTCTTCATGGTTTATGATTTGCTTAACTTAACCAAAGTACCATTTTGTAAAATTTAAGTTAAGTAGAATACAATGACATACATATAATTGTGATGGTATAGACTTAGTACAACTAAGCAGTCTTGGGCTTTATTTACCTGTGATAATTTCACTACTCTGTCTTCTTATTAGAGCGATTAAACATGGCACAGGTTAAATAGACAATGAAGGCAAAGGCATTAAATGGGAACCAGAAAAAAAAAAGGTGAATCTGTTAAGATTTACTGGGATATGATTATCATAGTCAATATTTATATTCAGAGCTCCCAATTCCTCTGCTGGTGTTTTTCCCAGCTGATGCCAACATACAAAATGTGTCTCATAGAATGTATGTATATTCATTAGGAATGGTCATTTACACAGGTGAATTATTTTGTGTGCCTACATACTCTTCTGGAAGAGAAAATACACTAAATAACCTCAATAAAATATGCTATTCTGATATAAAATTTTGTTGTTGAAATACAACAGTTAAGAGCCCGCTTTGTTTTGCTCACAAACTCCTCTCCCTATGGTATATTACTGCAATGACTGTGTATTTTTTTCTTAAATAGAACGAAGATAGCAACCTGGCTATCCTAGTCTTTGGGTCCTTGGAACTGATTGAGATAACAAGTCAAGGCAAAGTTGCGAAATATAGTTAACCACATCACTTATTCCTACATGGCTTATACCGTAGGGAACTACACGTGTACATAAACAACTGCAAAAATAAGTAAAAACTAGTTCTAATATTGTCATTATTTTCAAATAGTTCTCTTAAATCATACAACCTAAGGTCAAAAGATTTGACATGTTCGCCAGAAGGCATAATTGAGTGTTAAATAGATTTAAAGGTTGTGGGTTTCCTCTGGGCACAGCCCGGTTTCCTTCCGCCATAAAGTTGGTCGCCGTCGTGTAAGTTAAGTATTCTTGAGTACGGCTTAAAACATCAATCAAATAAATTTGGAATGAGTGTTTAATGGTGTTTAATGACATTAAACCGTGTAACGACCCCCTTTCACATGGGAAACAAAATATGCACCAATTTTCATGAACGGTTATTGTTTGAGCTATCGTAAATTGAATGAGAGGAGGAAATATTATTGGATATAGCATCTTGAGATCTTGATATGGCTGTTCCCTCCACATCTTCAAAGGGAATATATCACAGACATTAATTTAAGTAGGTAAGTATGTAAAGGTACACAAATTGTATCACGTTATGCCTACATATACCCTATGTCCATCTAGTATCACATACAGTTGTAAAATGTTCAAAATATCACGTGTAAACAAAATGGTAGGACGAAAATACTCATGCCAAATGTAGGTCAAATGCCCAGAAATGAAAAAGTTGATGTTTTAAAACGTGCATGCGGGAAAATGATTAATCCAAGTTAATTAAATGGATATAAAACAGAGTACGCTAAGAATGATCCAATGTGAAGCACAGGAAATTCCCAGAGCTGTAGTCACGATGCAGGAATATCTCCCTTCGATGTTAGCTCTCCAAAACCTGCTTTATGCGGCTAATCTGCAACAGAGATACGTACATGGATGTGTCTTAATATTGCTCACGTGGGAAACTAAGACGGGTTATGTTCACCAGTCAAGGCACATTTCTGTACATTGACGTTTACACAATACATCAAAGGGATCCACCGACAACGTTTGTCTGAGACGTATAGACTTTTAAATATATAGTATAAATAAAACGTACATCATGGAGAGGAAAAATAAGAGCAGCAACGACAGTGTGATAGCTGGCAAATGATCACACGTAACCAGTGAAATACGGCCACTTGTCAAGTTACATAGCTAAAAATAGTAGCAAATTATACTCCCCCTAGCACAACGGCTTAAGCAGAATTAGGGGGAAAAATGCAGTGATGCTAATTGCAATTTGTTAGGCGACACCGGTCTAGAATTACTCAAAATGCTGTGTTGTCATCACATTTAACATACAGTAAGATTAAAACAATACAGCAAGATTAAAACAGTGGGCCTATTTTCTTAGTTATGGATTAAGACTGTGGCTGTCGTTTGTATAATCTGTAACTTGACTTAAAATGGTTTGAAATTGCTGTGTTAGAAAGCTCTGGCATATCGCTTGCTATGATTCACGATGTACGTCCTAATGATACAGACACTATATTGATCTTTTACAATACTTTTTTAAGCACAACAAAAAATAATCCAGTCAGTAGACGTGTTTTGAAAGTCCAGCCTAGTAAAGGAGTTTACTAATTAGCTATCTCAAAGATAGCTAATTTTGAATACTTCCTCGCAGTGATGTTTTTGCATATAATGAATTCCTTCAAATTTAGGCGATTGATAGGCCTACTCTTGGTTGTGGCATTGATCGTGTATGATGTCTCTGGCATGGCAGTATAGAGACGTCATCATAACATTGAAAGGGACGCTTAATCCAAACAAACATTCTAAGAAAATTATGCCACAAGACCTTTGTAGGAAGGGACCCAAATCAGACCTTACCGTAGGGTTATCGGAGCCACTGTCCTTACTGACCAAGTCTTTTATTTTCCGCTGAAAATAGTAACAAAGCATACTTTTTTTATCTTTTATTTATCTGTTGTTGTTCATAGCCATATACAACAAGGTTTCACAGTCATTTTTATGATTGAACGAAACTGACCTCTGGCAAGTTACTGACGAACTCTTCACGTCTGACGTGTGTACAAATATATGCAACTCATGCTGGTGGACGAAAATTTTTCAACGAGCGTTAGACTGCACAAACGAGCACAATTGCGCGCCCCCGATTGCTGGAATTATCACGAAAGCTCCATTTCAGTGAGATCTGGAAAGTCAAATTTGCGAGTATGATTTATGACCAATTTTATGACAGTATTAACACTGTATAAATACATGTATTCGTCATTGTGTTAGCATTTGTACATACAGACCTGTATATATAATTACATATACATACTAATTGTTCTTGGTATTTTTCTGCCTTTTTCTTCCACGTGTTGACTTCGGACTTAAGAAGCCTCGTCTGATCTCCTTGGGCCTTTTCCTGGGATGATGGTATCTTTGAAAAGAAGCCATTGATATTGTTTTAATTGTTTTAAACTCAAGAATTTTTCATTTATGCGACGACGTCCAACACAAAGGTGTGGAACATTGTTTACAATGTGTAATTATACATTATCCAGAGGATTTTGGTCTCGACCACTCATAAAATAGACCGCCACCATAGAAATAAAAACTTTTTGGGTGCGGCATTACCATAAATATATACAACGGTCAAACAAACAAGCAGAGGGATAACATAAGAGATAAATATATGTTCAGTATAAGTTTGTAGTTTTCTCCTCTACTATACACATATAAGTTACAAATATAAGTGTCAGCCTTACTGGAACGTGGACATCAGCAACCGGAACAGATTTCCGGACAATTGCGTTCGGTTTGGTATAAGACGCCTTCCCTTGGCAGCCCCATATTTGAATAGCAATCGTCTCATTCTGCAGGAACACCACTTGCTGTAAAACGGCAAAACATACCAGAGAATGGAGTGGTTGTTCTAGAACCTTGTTGCTAAAGGCTAACATGGACGAAGGCTTTGCTTTTTTACCGGAAATTTCTTTTTTAGACCTTAAACTATTGATTTATCTAGTCCTCAAGAATATTCCACTTACATGACGATGGTTACAACCGGAGAGAAACCACCGGCGTTTTTCAGATAGCTAACAAAGCTGATGTAAAACTGGAGCCTAACCAACAGGAGCTGGATTCGAACGTGCAATCTCACTGGTCCAAGGTCATAAGCAGAGTGCACAGAGTGCGACCGTCGAGTCGACCCGTAGAATTCGACTAGTCGAACAAAAATGGGCATGCGATTGCAGCATTCGACAGATAGCATCTGAGAGCTGCTTATGAAACAGACGAGTTGAGACTACAAATCGCTATAATGCCGCTTTGGTTTGATTCTCTTTGCTTTAAGAGATGTATTTTATTGCAAGGAGACGTCAAACAGGGGCCACTAGTCCCTTTGGTTAGCAAGGGTGTGACACTGATATAATATGATGATTGCTATCAAGCAAGCAAGACCCAGACAAAGGGTAGTTTTTATACATGAACATATACCGAGATGGAAGAAAATATTACAACTTTGCACAGGCGTTCTAAAGTTGTTGAATATTGGAGTGCTAAATTTCCGTTCCCGGTAGTTAGAGATTGTTAGATATGAGAAAAGCCATCAAATCTGACGATGGATCCTAAGTCAATCTTACCTCTTGTGTCATTGCTTTCAACACGTGAAGGTGAGAAAAGTTGAGATTGCTTGGATCTCCTGTCCGATCGGTGGTTACGTATTTGTATCCTTCTGACAGTTTATAGCGGCACCAAATCTAAAGAAGAAAAGACAATACACCCGATCTAAAATATTGTCAAGTGCAATAAAAGTCACAGGAACGTTAAGTCATTTATAAATGGGTCCTATTTCTTAATTATAATTGATTAATAATGCCTTAACCAAAATCGCCAATCTTGAACAATGACTATTGTAGTTGCATTAACTGTACATTTCTACTGTATGTTGATTGGTCACAACTGTTAGAATCGGAGAAAACAAATGCCTTACCCTATTGGTTGGTTTGCATTAAATTATGTCAAGGTCCTGGAGACCTATACAAGCTTACCTTACTGAGTTGTCTGTCCAAGTTCAAGACTTTTTCAATCTTCACTTTAAATGCAACGTCCGTCCCAACCTTCAAGATAGCAAATATTCCACTGGACATTTTATGCCATGCCTGATTTATCAACCCAAGTTCTAAGTTAGTTACAACATGATCGCGAACAATATAACTGTATAAAATATATCCAGAGTCAGGCAATAAAAAAGTGTTCTACCTACAATATATAAAATTTTCCAATAACACATTAAAGTAAAGCATTTGTTGAGAAGAGTGTCTTATAAAAAATGCTTGCCCCGTGAAAGCAAAACCAAACCAATACAGTTTGAACTCACCAGATCGATGGGCTCTTCCACAAACAGATCATCTGGATTGGCAGGTTCTCGTCCATCAGCTTTACAGGGACAGAGCTTGACCACCAGATGGCCTCTCTGTTGAGCCGTGTAGTCCAGAATGGTCAGGTGGTCATTGAAGTCCAGAAGATGCGCCAGACTCTCTAGGGGAGTGTAGACGACTCCGATCATCACCTCGGAATCATCCGGCTCCCAGAAAGGGTCGTCTTCCTGAGAAAGGCAGAGAAGAATTACATACTAACATAGCATAAGAGATTGTCAGCTTACCACAAGACAGTCGAAAAGTAACAAATGCTGCACAACTGTAGCATGAAGAGCAGCGACGACAGTGTGATATTTCTCACACCAATGGTCACACACAACAGGGGAAATACGGCCTCTTGTCACTTTAAAATCTGGTCTAAAATTACCCAAAATGGTGTGTTGTCATGTTGTACAGCAGAATCAATACTCGTATTAGTTGTACGGTTTGTTACGCTTCTTGACAATCCCGATTTACATGCCCTTCTGGACAACAAGGTGCAGACCTGTAATACCACTAGCAAGAAGCGCGGATTCATGTCATGTTAAACGAAAAGCCGGAACAGTCCACCGTAGAATAACATATCGAAAACGTATTTCACACGTTGGCTTATATAAATATGTTAAATGGGTTGGCAGTATCGATATATATGAAAGACTCGAAAGCTTAGTCAAGAGAAAGCAGACGAAGCCAGGAACTTACTTGTGTTTTGTTACAGAAAAGGTACATTCAGTTCGTTAAGCTGTCTTTTTTTTTTTTTTTTTTTTTGGTTTTTTTTTGACAGGCAATGTTTAATGGCAGAAGGCTGCGTGCTTACTTTCTTCTCGACATCCCATTTTTCTAAGCCATCCTCAAATCTTCGGTATATAGTGCGCATGACATCCAGGCGGTTAATGAACTTTCCCTTGCTCCACATGAATTCAAAACCTTTGCCACTGGTATTCTTGACTTTCACAAATAACTGTAAAACAATAGCGGGTGCATGCATTAGGTTGAAAGTTTATCAAGGAATCTGAGAAACAATGTCAACAAAAGGCAAATTCGAAATACTAGTACCCTTATTAAGATGCAAATATTACCTCAGTCCTTGAGCCTGGCTGACCTCGAGCCGTCCCGGACATGAGACAGATTTGAAATTCTACGTTCTTTTGAAGATGAGCCGCTATGGCGTTAGCGTCCAACACTGATGGCAAAATAGACAGGACTTCCTGCTGAAGAATCCCATCCTCTGTGGAACACAGAATGAAGGAATTTCTACTTAAAATCACTTACATTTTTACATGAAATGAGAAAGTTATAACGTTAAGATGGAAGTTTTGTTTCAAAATTTTTTCAGAAAGTTCTTACATGAACTGATTCTCAAACATATACACTTCGAAGAAATAAATAAGACAGAAGAGTGTTTGGGACTATCTTTATATTATTATCACTCTCCTTAAACTATATATGATATAGTTTATATAACCTTACCACTGCTGACGTCAATGCCAGAACTGCTAGCTATTTCCTGCTGGGCAAAGTCATGCGTTATAGTCAAAAGTTTCTTCTTGCTTTTCAGAACTTCTTCCTCTTTTGGATGATGAAATACGAATATGTTTGCAGAGCCGAAGAAAAGTCTGTAAGTATTCAATAGTATAAACATATTTAAAACAATACATTGAAAACCTAAAAGCCCTACTGGGAATGTAATTTTTATATTAAGTTTTATAATTTTTATAACTATTTCTGGGGGCTTAGATATAAAGTTTATGGTTGTTATTAATTATATACCCGAAGCGTACATGGAGGGCCACAGGTCAGTAACCATCCAAAAGTCACTTAGATTGTATTCGACCACCCAACACTCTCCCTCCACAAACAAAAAAAAAAAAAGCTAAGAAAAAAATCAAATTTTTATATCCCGACTTACCTGTCTTGGTGCTTAAGACTCCGCTGTTGTTTAAGCTCCTCGCCATTAACTAGTACTTTGCCTTGACCAGGTAAAATGCTGACGATATTACCCTTGTTTCGAAGAGTGGCGTGCTGTTTGGTGATACTGTTGAAGAAAACAAAAATGTATAATTTACCGTTTTAAGCTTTCCCTTGTCCTTTTGTTTGCCATTCCTGGAGTAAATGACAATTTATTTTGTACCAAAATGTAATGCTCTATAGAGTAACTGTTATTATACCTGATTACACCGAAACCACTGTCTTACGGAATTTGATCCTGATCAGCATTTACCTTGGTCCATGTAAGATAATATCCGCTTCTGGCGCTGACCGCCTGTTCCCAACTGTTGTGTCACCTTTATGTCAAGAAATATAAAGTGTTAGGCAAACATGATAACCTAAATAAACCATATAACCATATACTGGGATGGCTCTATAATTTTCTGAGTTTCTTGTGCGATTCTTATATCTAATGCAATCCACATTATTCATACAATGTTCAAAGAACTGAGCATGGACTACAACGTTTCATCACAGATGATCGAATCACTGACGCATTGCTGTGTCCATGAATTGTTTTACTAGACCCAACAGGCCTTTATGTCTAATGTAGTCATGCAATAACAATCTCTGACCAAAGGCATTTTACGTAGTGCATTGGAGGTATTACAATTGCAGTTCTTTAATACATGAACACCACAACTCACCAGGTTTGGCCACGTAATAAACTTTTCCTGTTAGTGCCGGATCTTCGTTTAAATTCCAGATATGAGGTTGTAGACGTCGTTCCTCCTTTTCGCGTCTGGCTTCCTGTAGTAATTTCTGTAGATGAGAAAATTATGCCACTCGTGTTTAGCAGAAGTATAAATGCATAATCGAAATAGCTTTTGTTAATCACAGTCTCCTCTGCCAGAGAGTATGAATTGTGCATTCCTATCGTCGATCTGACCGCCACTGGTGGCAGGCTCAGTGGCCAACGGAGGACACAGTGTGATGTCCCAATGTTCCGACTCGGTGGCGGAAATGGCGCTACTGGTCTCCTCCAGTGACCAAAGGAACGGCACGTCAGTGACCGCTACTTAGTCCAGTAGCCACCTGGGGGCGAATGGAACGGGCCCAAAAAATTACAGCGTTTCTCCTTCCCTTGCATTGCACTAGTAAGAAACTTTAAGGAAATTTATGTCTATCTGATAATTCAAGGCAATACCATACTATAAAGTTAAGTTCTTGAAAGGTCAATACAGTCTGTAGTTCTACCTCTTTTTCTGCTTTTTGTTCATCCAGTTTCTTCTGCCACGAAGACTCCATGTCCTCCATTTCCATTCTGTAGCGGTTAATCTGCCAAATATATATTCCAATGTTTATTTTATGCATGATCAGCGGTAAAAGCCAAGGAAGCCACGTCGTTGTTGAAGTGTGAACGATCCTTCATGGTTGACCCCTTAACAAGGCCAATGATATTATAACATCCCCATCTATAGTTATAGCTAAGTGATCAGCTTGGATCTGCTTGGATAAGTGCAGAAAAAATATATAACAATAAAAACTGCCTACAGTTAATTAAATTTTTGTTTCACTGTTTGGGTAGGTACACGAATTCACAGCTTACCTCTGCTTCTTGTTTTTCTTTAAGTTCCTGTATTTCTGAAAGATAAATCCAAGCCCTCTTGCGATTTTAAATATATTGATCTCTCTAAGCACGCATGGGGCTTCCGAAATAATACCCCAGGAAAACATTAATTAAATAAACTAAAAAGAAACATACATGCATAATGGGAAATTATACATTTCGTGGAATGTTGAAATCACACTTTATCTTTACGCTTTATACTAATATTACTCCAAGGACAAAGCCTATACTACTCATACATTATGTAGACCTATTCCCACAATGCAAAGTGCATGAATGATGTTCTGAAAATACACGTAGGCATCTTCTACTAAAGAAAATTCAGAACTCTCTTAAATTATCTTTACTTTGAATTCCTCTCTGGATCTAAAGAAAATTCGTTTTTGCAAACTTGGATATAGATGTCAGGAGAGCTAGAGTGGAGCAAACCTTCTTCGGTGTAACCAGAAAACTTGGTGTTGACTCCGGACCTTGCTTCGTTGAGTTCTTTCAGAAGGGCTTCCTTCTCCAACAACAACTGCTTTATCATCTCATCAGTCCGCTTTTCGTTCACAATAGCTTTGTTGGAAATAAATATGGCTTGGCTCGCTGGAAGGCAGTAAGGCGCAATGGGAAACATTTAGATGAGCAGTCACCATGAAAACCATTCTAGTTTTAATGACGGTAAAAAATATGGTATGAATACAATATTCTTATACGAGTATTCTGATTCTATCCCGCGAAGGGTCATAAACTAGAGACTTTCAAGTGTCCATTTTTGCTTTTCCTAAAATTCGACCGTTTCTCTTAATGTGGCTCTATCCTAATTTCCTTATATACTTTCTTAGTTCTTTAGTTCTTTGCGATGAACGTTGTTAGAAGTATAGACAGACCTACCATACTTTAGGGTGGAGAGCGTCTGTTCATAATTCTCGTCAGAAGGGCTGATTGTTGCCATCTGTATATTGAAAAAAAGGTATTAAACTTCTTCTAAACCTTAAACACATTTTGGGGTAATTTTATACAACCATCATTATCAAAATTAGGAAATGAACAAGAATATGGCAAACGGTACTGAGGCATTTAAAACAAGAAAAGATGACATAAATAAAATAAAAATTTGGCGAAACATGCAAATTCCGAGAACAAAAGAATGTATATAAATTATATATTATAGTACATCCGAAATTTCGAATACACTAGTGACAAGCTGGTAGATTAAAACTTATCAGCTACAGCCCCAGTTGTTAAAAATTTCTTCAAGTATGTCCAGATTTATTGTACAGCCCGTGATACAAACTATGGTATCGGTACTCACCATTATTGTTTTACTGTTTCCACCAATGGCGTTCTTCAATAACTTCGTTAGTTTGGAATTACGAAACTGGACTGCGGAATAGAAGGAAAGAACCACTTCATACATTGGGGTAATACTGTGGTCTACATCTGAGTACAGTAAATGATTTATTTGATTTGTGTTTTACGCCATATTCGGGAATATTTCACTTATTCGATGGCGGCTAGAAACCGGAGAGAGCACTGTGAAATTCAGGACAACTTGCTGGAAGGCTTTTCCATGTAGGGCCGAAGAGGAGACCACATGAACTGGACTTGAACTCAGAGCCATCGCATTGGTAAGAGGCTCGTGGATCATTGCGCTGGGCTAGCACGCAAACGAGTTCACCAGAGACTCTCCACATACAATAAGATGATCTACTTTGCCCGAATCATATATTTACTACTAGTATTAGATTTTAAAACAATGAAATTTCCATTTTTCATACCATGTGTCTTTTTTTCGTACAGCTCCCTGATGACCGATCCCAAAGTCATGAGAGATTGGTTGATATTCTTACTTTCCTCAAATCTGTCTCCAGTAGTTTGAGTTTGCTTGTTTCTCTCGCTGAAAATGAAAGCAATGTACTGCAGTTGTAACAGAGGTTTATTAAAGTAAGTTTATCAAAGTAACATATCTGTTAACACCAGTCCCGAAGCGTCAAGGGGAGGGGGCGGTGTGAGGGATCTTGGGAAGGGCCTTTAGCTTTTTGCTATGGAGCTGCCAGGTGTGTTAGCCACTTTAGAAATAGTTCCGACGTCGATAATTAAATTATATAGATCATATATGCAGACAATAAGGTGTGTTGATCAGATGCACAGGTTCATTAAAATACAAGTTCGTTATTTACGTTGTTCAAGTTTGTAACTTTATTAAGGGATTGGTATTTGACATTATTTCCTTGTCTGACATACCATGTCGCAAAGTTAGAGTATAGTGGGAACATGGGAGCCATGATGGGACAGGGTAGAATATTTACGTCAGGTACAAAGGCCACTTCACTACAAAAGCCATTTAAACAGCATAATACCTCCCAGCTAAGTCCACCAGATTGATAATGGACTGCTTCACGCGATTGTTCTTGCGATTTTTCTGAAGTAGGTATACAGTCACCAGAGTATGGGCGCGGCTGAAAAGAGAAGGTGATTTTATTTAAGAACACAACGTCTATTTGCCTTCAAATTCACACTATACGTTAACAAGTGTACAAAGTACCTATAGGTAGAAAAGTAAGACGGTATAGAAAAAGCACTGTTGTAATCGGATGTGACAACATTTTCAGTCAAATAGAGCAATAATATTGCGACTTGGCTAAATATGTCGATTGTAACATTTAAACTATTCACATCTTACCTGCTAGTTTCGTTCATTTTAGTGGCTGCCAAAGTCCTTTGTCGATCGCCTTCATTTATCCTGAGTTGGATATCCTCGGCACTTCCTACTGGCACCTTTTCCAGACCTTCCACTGTCATACCAAATGAGATGAAAACTGTCACTTTGGCATTAACATTAGCAATTATAAAACCTTAGTTTGCATTAGGTAGCTTAACATTTCATAATTAAATGTAAGTTATACTCGACATGCCATACTCTCACAAACAGCAATTCTGGTGCAGGTAAATTAGGTTCTGCAGGCGAAGAACGTTTTTTTTTTCAACTTTTCGTCGAATCAGTAAAGGTGCAACCATCTTACCGTAGAACCCCTTGTCCGGGCTTTCTCGGATTGCAAGGCCTCCATCTGGCTTACGTTTCTTGGTCAACAAATCTCGGACTGTCTCGTTGTATATTTCAATCATGCTGAAGGAAACCTGATAAAAAGACGAGATACAGTCTTACGCTGAGACAAATGATATCAGATTATTCCAAATAACATGGCGTCGTGAATTATACGCAAGACTTGTACTATTGATCATTTACATGACTTCCCAGTCCTAATTTCTGGAAGACGAGGAATGTTCACGTAATTATGTGAGGGGATATAAAACAATATCTCTCCAATGTGTTGCTCTTCCTGTCTACCATGCAGCTTAAGTAGAGACACTAATCTTGATACACTATTGCGAAGAGTACACCAAGAGTCAATGGCCTTGTCCATAGATGGTATTATATATTCTTAGTCATCCGTGGTCATAACAGTTATTCCACAACTTACTAATGTGCAAGGCAATTGATTTAGGAGGGATATATAATGCATTCCCCCTGCATTTTGTCTTTATAACATTGTCGTTAGACATTTGCCTGTAATTCTGAGCCCTTAATCCTATGCATTTGTATTACCCTAGATTTTACGTCGTACCTGATATTCCATTCCTTCAGTTTTCCTTTGGTCCATAGTTCGGAACAAGTCTTCGCAAATTCTTGGAACGATTCCTGCGTGATCAATTAAGCATGCTCAGAGTTACGTTTGTATCATAATTTAGTTATGGCATCACGTAACTCTGAACGCAGAAACGAGTTGGTGGCAATATTAGTTTTGAAATGAGGTAACTCTGAATGGAGCAAGTCACTGATCAGAATCCCAGGCTTTGTTCGAATGATAGTTAGGCTTACCCAATCACGCAACTGTATAGTTCCGTTTGTAGCGATAATGCAATAACCTTTAAAAGGAGCCCAGTAACGAATTGCCCCATTTGGTTTCCTTTTCTGCTTTTTTGTGTGACAACGGTTTTAAACCTTTCGGGTGACGATTTTTTTTATGCCAGTCGTAAATGGCATTCTCAAAATGCTAGACATGTCTTGTTGGCAGAAGATAACATTCAGAGAGATATACAGGATATGTCTGTGCTTATGGCAGCCTGGTTCAATCTGCACTTATTGTGACAGTCTCACTTAAGTAGATTTAAAGTGTATACCCCAGTAATCCATATTAGCATAACCCCGTTCAGGAGCCAAGTGGTAGAGCGTAGTGTTAAGGGGTTCAGTCCCCAGTCGGAAGAGACATTAAATTGGTAATCCTTGTATACTCCCTCGCATGGCGCTCAGCAAAAAGGCCAAGGATAGTCCAAAAATTGGCCAACCAATTTTCAGTTTACTGCCTCTGGTTATGGTGTCATATCTTCTGTCTTTGACATGGTTGTGTTCAAGATAGCAAGTCCCATAGATATGCATCGGGACAGGCTCTTTACAGGAAGACACCGTTCCAAAATGACCGAAATGATGTTGAAAACGACGTTAAACTGAAGACAAACTAACAAACAAAGAAACCACCCACCGAACATATTGTATTACAGGTACCTTTGTTTGCGGAATACCCCATTATAGAGTATGACTTCCCGCTGCCAGTTTGTCCGTAGGCGAATATGGAGGCATTGTAACCTTGCCATGCATTCTCCAACATTCCCTTTCCTAGATCATTGTACACACGCTCCTGAAATGGTAAGATTTCTCGTCACAAATGCGACCTGACACTCAGTAATAACATAACTTAAGAGACGTATACAACATATGGCTCAGTGATCTTATAGAAGGTGTTGCCTGAGTGAATACTTTCATATTGCCTTTGTACCAAGGTAATGATAAATACGTTAATAGTCGGCTAAATACTTTTATTTTACTGCAAGGTATGCCTTTCTAGTCTTATTCACAAACTGAAGGAAGCAAATAAGAATTGTATAAGACAACCTTATCATGATGGTGCCATGTCTGATGGTGCCTATCATGTTGTAATTGCCATTTACCATTTACCACCTTGAAAATGCGTGGAATTGAACTAATTTCATCCTAAACAGGCTCCTTTGGAATGTGCTAATTTCAAGATCACGAAAATAAGTGTGAGAAACCATACCAGACAAGGTTTCGAATAACAGGCACGCATGATAACTGATACTCAACCACCCCGTGTCAGCAAACCATACCTGATCTGCATACTGCCTGTCTTTCGGCTCGTGATAGCCATCCTCCCGAACGTTGTAGCCGTCGTGGGACCAGTACGAATAGTTGAAGTTGAACTTCTTGGGAGGTTGCGTGCACTCAGGATGAATGATCTCAGTGGTCTGCCCACTCATCCTCACAATCATTTTACTGCCATTCTTCTTTTCGCGGTCATTCTAACGAGTTGGTCAAGGGTAAACAGGTGCACTGCAATCTTCACCTTGTACTAAAACGCATTGACCAGTACGTCTGGTCAGTTAGAGCAAGGGTATGGTCATACCACTGGCTTCAAACGAGTACCACTGAATTATCGTTTATAAGATAATAAAAGACTTACAGTATAGAGAGTAAAACCAGAGCAGGCAATTAGCAGCTGGTCACGCGTGAAATACGGCCTCTTGCCATATTCCCTCAGTTAGGAAAACTATGGAAACATGGAATAAATAAAAACACGAACACATATACAAAGCAATCAGGTGTCACTTCATATTGTGGTGTTGAATAGGCAAGATGGTTTTCTGAGTGCTATTCATTTCAAAATTTCAGTATCATAAAGGTATACTAAAGATATGATTTGAACTGTTGATATCTATATACCTGTATAATATGACCATTTGTGAGTTATTAGCATCCAAAGGATACGAAAGGTCGCACTCTCACGGCAACTTTAATGTTTTCCGCCATGGCTGTCCAGGTAGGCAATCTTCAAACTATCACAACTTTCTGAAAAAAAAAGAGAGAAAAAAGTTTTAAAAAATTGTAAAATCATTGAAATAATCTATTTATTAAAGTAAAGAGTTGTAATAGTTCTAGCATTTTTATGATGTCCAAAAAATTGGTATCTTCATACCATAATTACGAACTGCTTGATTATCAAAAGTAAAAGTAAAATTGTGAGAAAAACATGACTTTGATACAGTTTAGTTGAGATTAGAAGCAGACATCAACCTTCTCCAGTACAAGGGTGTGAGGTGGGAGTGGGGTGGGTTTAGCCACATAACCGAGTCCGGTGGGATTCCAGTGTTAGCACATATGTATGCTGTAAGATAAAAGGAGAGGCAGTGGTAGTAGGTATGTTACAATTTGGCGGTAGCTTTCCACAGGCCATCTGTTATTACTGAGCGCAGATCGCTTCAGTGTATAGAGCGTGTTTATTACAAAAAGGAGTTGGGGTAGGCTGTGGGGGAGGGAGGCTAAATAACCTGATACCTTACTTGTTGTGGACGCCAAACCGAAGCTCTACCTTTAGGTTATATTTATACATACTACTCGAAAAAAACATAAGATCTCGTGTAGTTTGTCCGTCATTCCACATTTCCCAGCATGTAATTACCATGACCGGGGGGTCAGGGAAGTGAGATGTGGAGTGCCCCGCGTTAACGGATGCCAGAGCGAGGAACAAACGCTGACAGATTGGCCACGTGTTTGACTGCAGCCGAAACACTCACCTGACTGCTTCTGTTGAGCTTTAAATTAGCACAGGTTAAGCCAATACAGAGCATTAATACGGTTTGGATATAATGGACACTGTAGAAATAACTTGGCTTAGCCAGTGGTATAAATACCGTCTACGATGATCATATGTTTATGACTTCAAGTCAATGCCAGCCCTACGGATGTACATGTGTTTTTCAAGCAATTTTAAAGCACAAAAATGCCACATTTTCAGCACTTCATTAATCACTAGCCCACGTGAGGAAAGAGTTATTGACATTTTTGAATTTAAGGAAAATTACACAATCCACATATATGCCCTAGAATGCAAATGCCAATAAATGATACTATCAGTAACGGGGGGCGGGGACATCTAACTTACTGGTAAGGTGCAGTGCACGACTTTCAACCGCTGTTGCTTGAGGTTCGGGTTCTATTCCAGTCTTCGGCAGGGAATTTCGAAATTCAACAAACTCGGGGTATTCGCAGGTACTTGGTGACATTAAACGGTCGGCTAAGCTCGTGGAGCGTTTCAGTGATTAAAGACCATTTAACTGTGGGAAACATTGTTAATATCTAAAGGCCAGTGTTTCCTATACACCAACAAAACTGCCATCGTATCAGAGAAACATCTTCGTTAAACAGTCAAATAAACAAATAAATATATAAACATATATGTGAGAAGATTTGTATATTGAACATACGTGTGTAATATATATATTTTTATGCACCGAAATTAGCACACCATGCGTTTCCACTCGGGGGCAAAAAAAAAAAAAAAGAAATATTCTGCATATTTGAATCCACCAAGATCTTCTGTTTGCTATTCAGTTTAAATACTTAATATAACTCAAGGATAGGATTTCAATACTGGAACCTTTTAAGGATAAACATTTCAACTGCTGCACACCGAGCCGAATATTACATTATCCCTGTTGGTGAATTGCAATCATGAATTCGACATGAAATCCGAAATGCCAAGGCCTGGAAAGCGGAGCATTCGTTTTTAGGCTGATCAGGTTGTGACGAGCCAATTGTTTTGACAACCCTTTGTGTTTTTAGTACGGACTTATGGCTCTTCCAAAAGTATTTCTGAGCCCTTGTGGGCCCATAATAATGAGAAAGTACAATTCACAGAATGTGTCATCGGCATGTCTACACCGTTAATGGTCTTATCTATCAAAAAGTCATATGCAGACGACCAGCATAAGAGGTACGAAACAAGATCGCTACTTCGAAGCCTGTACAGAAGCTTAGCCACGCATTCATTGTCAGGATTGCTAGGTCTTGTATACACATTATCCCCTTACCACCCCACCAGTCTACAGCGCTACTCAATACACCGGCGGCTGTGTTTAAAAAATAGAAAAAAGAACCATATTTTGGGCGTAACGTTACCAGCAGTGGAACCTGGATGTTATTAGTGCAATGGTTCGTACGGCGGTGAGTATCGTAGGCCTACAGAGTGCGCTGGTTGTACGTCTTACTTTCTACACTCTCAACTCGTCTCGCTGCTGACCTCGGCTCGTTCGCTTACCCAAATCTCTCACCCGATCAGTTCTTATTATACTGTCTATATGCCAACGTAGTTTCGCTCTCTATGAGACTCTTTCGCTGTGGAATTACCTATTAATTCGCATTTGCCTATACCTGCAACAGTCGATTTGTTAAGGGCCTTTGTAAACAATTTTCTTGACACGGATAGATTGATTGTACAGCCATGGCAACCATCGGACATGGCGTCCTCCGCAAGCAGCAACTTTTCTCTCCTCAACGATTTCGTGCGGAAATAGTCAGCTGAGGAGGACACAGGCCTCTGAGTATTACTAAGCGCCGAGTGAAGGGACGAATAAACCGCTCTCTCCTCATTTCACGGCAACCAAAGCAGCTATAACAGTTGGTCCCTGTACATCCGTGGTAGTACTGCTGGCTCTCTGTAGTCCACCCGCTCAGTTTCCATCCATCCGGCCCAGTGCACCACCGGCAGCACCAGCATCGTCCACGCACCTGTCCCAAGACAAGCTTAACCCTGGGGCTGCGGGAACCCTCTGAAGGAATTTCG
Source organism: Liolophura sinensis (assembly GCF_032854445.1). NCBI lineage: Eukaryota > Metazoa > Mollusca > Polyplacophora > Chitonida > Chitonidae > Liolophura > Liolophura sinensis. The sequence goes on along the minus strand of NC_088301.1, from coordinate 42,558,800 downwards.
GGAACCTTAAACAATAGGGTACGCCTGTACGACCAGGTGACTGTCGTCCTGGTAAGTCTGGCTCGCGCGCAAGCGGTTATATTGGTGTATATGGTCTATGTTTGTCCGTAAGTTGTATCGGAATGCCCAATAGACATATTGTTCAATGGTGTATGGTGAATATCGGTTCATGTAAGTTTATGGTACACACACTACTTATGTGTGTACCAAATACATATCTATATCTATGTGTACCTACCTTATTAACAACCAGGCTGGTAATCCACAAGATTGCTATCCAAACATGTAACTGAGAGGAATTCTACTATTCAATCAGTACTGATATATGCTGGCACTGTGAACTGTGGCAGCGTGTATAGAAGATCTGTTGTTGTGTGAAAGCAAGCACAGCTTTGGGTACATAGGGTGTTTCACGGTTCGTTGCAAAATTGTTTGATTATTACAGATCTGTCACCTGATCGATAGACTTGCATGGAGGCCACGTTGTAAGATCACTTTATACAGATATATAACTCACCTGTACCAGGTAAGCTAAGCGGGGGAGCGCCGTTTAAGTCATGTACAATCCTGAATGTAAGTATACGGCCTAGAGGCCGGAATACAAACACAGCAGTTGACACTGCCGTGGTGTATACGAGCTTGACAGCCTTACAGTTGTAATCATTGGCGCCTCGCCAGGTCAAAGGCACTCAGCAGGTTCTAACCTTCAAATACTTCATTTAATAAATGTTAATGACTTCCTCGATCATGTTCATGGCAGATTATCCAGCTTATGTCAGCACGTATGGTTCAATCCCAAACTGGCGATTTGACCTTAATCCCTTTTGGACATGCCTAATCTTGGTGCTGTACGAATGAAATCGGCTGCACATGAGAGCTGCAAACATCCGGAAAGAATAACACAAGAGCCCGATTCCACAAGTCATTTCTGAATTAAGTAAAAATTTAAGACTTCATCACAATACTTAGTTTTTGTTGCTGGCAGTTGACATCTTAACGTGCATGTGTCTTAAGATAACATTGATGAACTGTTCCAAAATATGTTTTAATATCTGAATTATATTTCAGATTATGACAAGTCAGAAATGGCTTTATGGAATCGGTTCCAGAAACAATAATGCTTTAATTTGTTTAGCTCAAAATTAATGTGATATTTACCACTACTGTTTATCCGGTAAAAATGAACACTGCTTTATACATTAAGTCTTTACTGGGTTTGGCCATGTTGAGAATTCTTTAATTGTGTGCGCCAACATGGATGCCCTTATTTTAGTTTTAAATTTCTTAAAACTGAATGTTATATATGACTTTAATAATGTTAAATGCAACATTTTAGTAATGTTAAATTCAACATTTTAGCAATGATAGAAGACCATTTATCACTTTACAGATTGTGTACACAATCATTATGTTTTAATCTAACACTATTTGTGGACAAATTTAGCACATTTAGGTGTTGTGTTAGGCATTATACATGTTAAAAGTCTTGTAACATTTATAAGTTATAGCATTATGTTATAAATTGCAGAACAATTGCTCAGTATAATATTTTAATATGCTGACACTCATAAAGTAGAATATTGTGGTAACTCCAACAATAATGCAAGGCGATGGATGACACTCATACTTTACAACATTCAACATTTTGTATCACTTTTAACGCTTAGAAATTGTAGACATTTTGACGTTTGGGTGCGAAGAGAGCTCCAGTGTGCAAACAAAATGTGTGGACTATCACAGCCCAACGATGGACAAGTTGATGTGATGTATTTATATGTAAACTCTTTTCACACAGCTAAGAATGAACTGTGATTAGACACTTCGTGTGACTATGTCACCTTTTCCACCACATAAATACACTGTTATACTACTGATGAGTTTTTGCTCAGTTTTACTTTTCCACACACAAACTTTCTATTTGCCATCAAAAATTTTGGTATCCGTTTAATGGTAATAATCGACAATATTAACAGATGCTATTTAGTGATCGATCAATCACATTCAATGTGATAACGATAGAATTTCCCCCACACGACAACTGTAAACTATCGGCAAAAACACATCTCCGCCTGTTTAATGGCGGATCGGTTCAGGTAAACGAAAGCACCCAACAACCTCTAGCATCTATCGATTTCTTACCATCGTTGCTCTTCATTGATTATTTAGGAGGGTATTTACACCTTTTGTCTTGCACGACTGATAAATTGTTCCAAAAGCGACGCCCAGGTAGTTTTGCCAGGTTGTGCTGTTAAGTCTTTGCACTTGGCCTTTTGTGTCCGACAGCTACATGACCTGCTGGCAGGAACACGTGACTGTTTCATAGAGATCGTGATGCTATCATACATATACATACAACCACATTTAGGTGTATATAAAATACCTGATGGGTCAGTTTTGCCCCTTGAGATTCTGTTTCAATTTCAGCTAACGCAAAAGATCACTTTTTGCTGTACACATCTAGACCTGCAGGAAAGTCAACATTATTTTTAAAAGTACTTGTGTTTTAGTAATTTTACCGTGCATACTATACAATTTATATATTAAGATGAAATGAACTTCATCTATACCCGGTGGGAAGATGTCGATCCAACAAGACCAAATTTTAGTCCTTCTGCACCTCATACACTTATTTTACGTAGCCAAATTGCAGACCCTAGGCCGATTCCAATGCCGGGATATATACAGCGCTGCTTTACTGTATCGCTATGCCAAATTCACCTGTTTTATCAATATACTTTATAAACTAGACACTGCAAGATTCAGCATGGTATAGAGAGTCTTATACTAGGGTTTTAGAGGCGTGTATTATTAAATCAGATACATGAACAGTTGGAATAAAATCCTGAGGTAAATTGATAAGAGACCAGATTACTCACATGTGACATTGTTCCTTTGATATTCTATTCCTGCATAAACCAGGACTCTGCTGGTGGACTAAGCCATCCCCGAGGTCGGTTTCTTTGCATTGTCTTAATGTGTTTGTGTGTGTGATGTCAACACACCATTTGAGTAATTCTTCACCTGTGGCTTCTAATAAATTGCAAGTAATGTCGCTGTAAATTTTTACCTATTTCTGTTTAAGCCATGGGGTCTAGGGGATACGCACGATAGTACTTTTAAGCATATACATGAAATAAATAAAAAAATATTAAACTTTGACTGAAGTAAACTGACAAGAGGCCAGATTTCACCTGTAATACATGTGACCATTTGACAACTATCACACTGTTGTCACTGTGTTTCTGGTTTTACCCGTATGCTCTAGTCTTTCATATTGTATTCCTACATAAACCAGGGTTCTGCTGATGAACCAGTCTCGGCCTTTGGAGGCGAAAACTCTCACCATTTACCAACCGCAGTGCATTCGGGGACCTGCGTATAATTTCTCTTGTGATCAGTGTATTATGCTTCCTTGCAGCCTCTAATTCCCGCCTCGGTAATACTGCCACGCAGACATGTTAGATGGTTGATACATTGCTATTTTGCACCTAGTCAATATATATCAGGATTTTGTCTGTTTTGGATAGTACTGAAAACTATTTGCCTATTGTTACTATTGCTTTTGATAGGTTGTAGAGGAAAACGGTAAGAATGTTGTGTTATGGCAAGTAACCGCGCCAAATTTAAAGCATATTCATTTTGAGGATGAAGTTGACAAATTTAATACATAAATAGCAAAATCAATGCGGTCATGTAACATTAATCCGTGGATGTAGGGGTGTTGTAAGCATCGTATTGAATAAAATCGGCAGGTAGGATGTATACAGCTCAACGCTCTTCGCGCAACTGAAATACATATTTTTCATTGATGACAATTTAAATCCTGCTGATTAAATTTAGGCGTCTAGAACATTCCATACGTCTCTCCGAAACCACTGAAAATTACATACTGCTTCCTTTCGCTTGACTCCTTTTTAACTGTGTTTTTTACTTCATACACTTTCATTGTTTCTATGTGGTGAACTTTGTTTTGGAAATTGATCTTGCAATTATTCACCATGATGGTTGGGGATCGGTATTACATGAATATATGTTACGACGTCCTAAAGAAGTTAGAAACCTTTTCAGCGGATTTCTGTGTGAAGAGCGCAAAGGTTAATGGTTCTAATGACGAACACCAACGCTTATTTTTAAGGTTCTTTAGATGTGTCCTTTATTTTCTGATCAACGGGTAAAAACATTATCCCTTAAATCCTCTGAAATGCACAATTTAATTATGGATTATGTTTCTAATACATACAACAAAGTGAAAGTATCACGTGTTTGTTATAGTTATCATAAAAGGAAAAAAAACGTTGTCTGGATGGCAAGAGACAAGGCTAACACATTTTATTCATGCACCAAATGTTCTGGGCTTTAAAGTTACACATGCAGAAGCTCTCAGGAGTTCATCTCTAGGAAAGACATTCCTTAGTTTCTTATGTAACCAATGAAACATTGAAAGATTATAAGGTTTGAAGTACATAGTGAACTATGAACTATAGATGAAACAAGACAAAGCTAAGAGTTTGTCAGTACTTGGGCGGTATTCTAGACTACAACAACATATCGAAGTTATGATGCTTACACCCATTAATGACACAAACTGCCCACCGTAAACTCGGAATGGAACTATCACCACTCAAAGCCTTGAAACAGCATGTGTAGCACCTAACAGACGTAAAGTGAACCTCCTGGTCTACGAGAAAATTAATTATTGTACAGTTCCAATGCTTAATGCATACACAATTTGCGGATGTAAGAAAGCGTTCTTTTACACATTTCAAATACATCCACAATTGAACCTAAAATATAACTAGTTAATTACCCCATATTTAATCAGCAAAACAACAACGATATTGTACCCATATCGTAAATCAATTATCTGTTCTGAGGTGGTGCATAAGGCCCACCATACATGAACACATTACATGTCATAGTGAACAATACAAATACGATTGAGTAATTATCACTTATATGATGCATCACAATACATACTCTCAACCTACCAAATGGTAAAGTGACGTTGCTGCTGACGGGCTTCCATACATTGAATGCACACGGTAGGAGGTTATCCGCATCTCTCAGATCAGCAATAACCTATCGTTACAAAATGTAAATAAGGAAATGAAATAGATCCTTATACTCACAGAGCGACAGTAACTAAGTGCTGTCGAAACTCGACTATTGATAGTGTGAAATATAAAAGTGTCATTAATGGGGCGTAAAAGTACATTTTTTCTATGAATCCACAATGTCTCACGAACGCGTTACAATAAATCTGAACATTTACCAAAATACACCATTTTTCATGAAAATAAACTGCTACAGGTGACTAGTATCTGTATTTGCACCATACTGTTCAAGGTCTGACGATCTGCTCCCTTTTCCATACTGCATTCCTGGGCAATCGCTGACTTGGGGAAGTCTATGTGGATTGGTGTGCTGTCCAGCATTCGATCTCCTACTTCGTCTAAGTTGTGGATCGGTATTGGGGGTCTCACCCTCCCATGGTGCATCATCTTAAATAGGAATATGAGCCGTACCACCCGACTCTGAAGGATTAGATTCATCCGCAGACACAAATGATTGTGACAGTTGTACATCTAAGATGACCCGATACTCCGTTGAATCCTCCTCCTCCACAGATTAGTTTTGCAGAGGCTCCTCCTGTGGCTTACTTTGAGTTTCCGCCATGCTACTTGCGGGGATGACGTCTCCCAGATGATTCCTTACATCCAATAAATCTTGTCTATGGCAGGACTTGTTCCCTTGGTCCACTCAGAGGTTCAACGACATACGTTATGACTGGGCTTGCCAATGAGTGTGGAGTTCCGACTGTCAGTGATCCTGGATCTTGTGTCGCCCAACACCCCTGTTTCTCAAGAACACTGTGTTCGCCTATCTGCAATGGATGCTGCTGGGCGCTATAATTGTACTTTGTCGCACGCTTCAGAGCTTCGGGTTCCAAGCGTTCACTTGCCAGGCTGAAGGCATTTTGCAGACGGTGCTGGTGTTCCACAACCCACTCGGTTTCCAGAGCTGTTTCCTCTTTGTCGATTTTCAGGATATCTACCGTTTGATCCCTTGTTTGCACCGCTTGTGGGTACTTTTTAAACACCTCGGTAAGAACTAAGACGTTCTCCATATTTCCAGCACCAGGCTCAAGAACAGTGAAGTCCATAGCTAGTATGACCAAGGGTCACTGAGCAGATTATCTGAGCAAATAGTGATGTGATGGTGGTCTAGACATTCTTCCCATACTTGCCAAGGAGACAACGGCGTCATTTGGATCAGGATTCCTTGACATTACGTGTCATGTAAGCACAATAACACCATTTCGCTAAAAGACCCAAAATCCTCTTCGTGTATTGGTGCCCCATGGAGTCTTACACTGAGGACAGATTGTAAGAGCACTCGCTTGATAGGTTCTTCGTCTATCTGGACACTCCGGTAAAGTACTTCACCATTCTCACACGGTGTATAACAAGGAGAAAGCAACTACTTGACATCAGAAGTCTCCTGTCTGAATAACGTCTTATGCCATAACTCCTGCAGACGTAAAATGGAAGGATCTTTTTCCTGGAGAACGCGGAAGTTCCTCAATTGACAGAGAACGATGCTACGACAGGATGGGAGGATATTCGTTGTGGCAATTCGTTAACTTTTTCTGCCCACACATCACTGACTAGTTTACTGATTTCGTTTCTCAGGTCGCTCTTCCAACAATTGTACAGAGATTTCTTCCAATTGCTTGGTCTCTGGACAATATCGTATCTTCCGACTCAACGAGTCTACATTGCGGTTGACTTTCCCGGAACGGTGTTTGTTCTTTAGGTCAAACTGAGATAGCTGTCCTATCCAACGCATCTCGGTAGCTCCTATCTTAGCATTCGTTTGAATGTAACTCAGAGGGTCGTTGTCCGTAAATACAGTACATCTTGATCCTATCAAAAGGTCTCTGTATTTTACGAAAAGCGCCCACTTCAGTGCCAAAAGCTCTAAATTCATACTTGAGAAATCCGGGTAACCCAAAATGGATGGATGAACTAGCTTCTGTTTCAATTCCACCATTGCCCGGTCACATTCCTCATCCCAGCCACGATCGCCTAGAGGAGTAGGTCTGGATTTCCTCTTCTTGGTGGATCTAGGACCTGTTAATAATTGCTGCAGGAGTGCAGCAATTTTCCAAAAACCGTCAACAAATCTCCTGTAATAACCTGTGTTTCCAAGGAAACAACGCACTTTGGCTTGGGCCACCCTTGAATAGCTGATGTCTTGTCGGGGTCGGGGAGAATACCTTTCTTCGATATAACATGTCCAAGGTAGCGAAGTTTGGTCTTAAACAACTGACACTTCTTGGGTTTCACTTTAAGGCTCGAGGACATCAGTCGTGTGAACACCATGTCGAGTCTCTCCAACATCTCTTCGTATGTCTTACTAAAGCAGAGATGTCATCCAGGTAGACAGTCAACGTTAGAAAGTTCTTGTCGCCAAATATCTTGCCCATCACCCTCATGAACACCCCCGGTGCTCCCGTATGACCAAATGGCATCCTGGTATACTCATACACTCCACCAGTCCCTATCCTAGTGGAAGCAGGTATGCATCTTAAGTACATGTCTTTTTCCGTGAAGTTCGCAACTTGAAACGGTATCCTCCCGTTTGTACTTACTGTCACGACTGAGGGTACTAACTTCAGTCCTTTAGGGAGAGTTGGCACTCGTACGCCTATCTTTTCAACATCAGCTGTGAACGGTGCTACCACTCGCGAACTTGGCGACCCTTCGATGACTTTCACTGACCATGCTGGCACAAGTATTGGCTAGTTTCCTGCTACACGAACTCTGTTCGCCTTGACCACTCCAGCCTCTTCATACAGGGGCAGGACAGGTTTCCTGAAGCTAACGGGCTTCCATACATTGGAATGCACACGGTAGGAGGTTATCTGCAACTCTCAGATCAGCAATAACCTATCGTTACAAAATACAAATAAGGAAATGAAACAGCTCCCTATACTCACAGAGCGACAGTAACTAAGTGCTGTCAAAAATCGACTATTGATAGTGTGAAATATAAGTGTCAGGAATTGCGCGTAAAAGTACATTTTTTGTACGAATCCACAACGCCTCACGAACGCGTTACAATAAATCTGAACATTTACAAAGTATGCAATTTTTTCATGAAAATAAACTGCAGTAGAATGACTAGTAATGAATTGTTGTAGAAATTACAATAACTGAAGAGTAATGCTCACAGTGAAAACTTTCAAATCGTTTCTTGGATGACGAGTGTCTGTTGCCAGTAAAAACAATATGGCAGCTTATACCATCAACCACTGTCTCGGAGCATCATTGCTATCACGGGTTTTACGACCATTTTAGCTCAACAACGCAACACAGGAACTGGACGCAACATCAGTTAGCTATTGCTTATAAAAAGAAAATAATAGCTAGATTGTACTCGGAAAATCTACAGATTTCTAAAAAGTAGAAACTCTAGGTACAAGGTGTAACCATGGAGACCACTCGGAGCATCTGTAACTTGCTTCATCCTACGGAAGCCTGTATCTGACATAATCAAACCATATGCCTATTACATCTGTTTATTAAATAATGATGGTGTTCGGCCGCCTTGTTTTCTAAGTGTCAAATTATGTTTAACATGTTACATCACCTGTTCAACTTAATTCACAGCCAGCTTCGCGAAAGACACCCCCGGTAAATTCTGAATGTTTTTAATGTCGCGACTGCCTTTGTACAGCTACCGCACTTGTAGGTTGCAAACGCCATAAAGATCACACGCCACTTAACGATTTTCTACGATTACGAAATATTTGAATGCTGCTTGGCAGTTATGACTTTGTGGTGGGTCTTTTGAAAACCGTGTAAGGATGGGATTTATTGATTACATATTTTTACCTGCGTTTATTGCCGATCTGAGTGTTTGCCATCAGCGCAGTGTGTGTAGAAGTACTGTCCTATTATTCACCACTAAAACATTGTTCTTCAATAGCGTTACAACTTATAACGTCAGTCCCCAGTCGATATGCTTTACGAGTGGATATTGTATTTCATCAACAACACTGCATGCCTGCATGTTTTATTTTTTTTTTGCTTTTCTTTTTTTTATCTTAATATCTGATTATCATGTGCTAGTTTCAATAATAATGTTGTTATGAACATTTTAGCCTGTAATAATATAGCATTAGTTACATGATTTTATGTGGATCCCAACAAGACAATTAGACGCGATACAATTTAGCGACACAATCTCCGATAGGTTGTATATCGTAATGATATAATGAACTGAAGAAAGTTTGGATTTATTTCCAAAAACGTCAAAGCCATGCAGAAATCCAAGTGATCACAACACAGAATGTGCCGTAGGAATACCAACCAGAATTGTCTTTCCAGATTAGTATATTGATTAGAAGTCGTTTCAGAACACTGGCACTATTGCAGAATAGATTTAATCCAGCACGAAAACGTTTCATGTTTAGTCTTTGTCTTACAGCAATTTTCATTTTGTTAATGGTTCTGTCAGAAAGTGGGATGAGGGGATGTCCACCACTAAACTCGATCCACTGTCTCATCGATTAACTACCTGGAAAATAATGTGCCATAATCACATATGTATATATGTATGGTGGTGGTGATGATTTTGAAGGCTTGTTCGTGTCTGTGGATACTCGTTGCCACAGCAACGCCGCGCTTGGCATCCCGCGAGAAGCCAATATGATGTGCACGTTATAGGTGATTCTCAGTCGAACATCACCTTACAGCTAGATAGCCACTTGTAAAGACATGAGTTTAGAAAGTAGAGGCAAACTTGTTGCCCTGGGACCTTATATCTGGAGTGTTGAAGTAGCATCGGGCTAGACTTGCTGGTAAGAGCAGATTTTTTTGTTCTCGCTCGGGAAGCAATAATGCTCGAGTCACTGAAGGTTAAGATTGCAGGGTTTGTTACAAGACTGTAAAGCTGCCTGGCGCCTCAAGGCAAAGGGATGCGAACAAGACTGTCTTCCGTACCACACGTACTTTATCGGCAACTCTGTGGCCATGATGTGCTAAAGCTGGGAGATTCTCCCCTGTTTATCTCGTGTCAGAAGAGAAACACGACCCCTGCCAATGGGTTATGTGTGTTATTAATACTCGCGTGAGACACTCGATTAGATATAAAAGTCTTTCCTCGAAGTCAATGGATTAAGTTGACTGTGTGATGCACTTGTAGATGTAACGCCATTAAACCTGAGTTAACAAGTCACATAACGTGATTTAAGTGGTCTTTAATAAGACAAACTCGTGTGAAAAAAAAACCTGCAGCAACTGGCGGAGGTACTGGACGATTCTTTTCAAGATTTTAAAATGCTACCTAAACGTTTAATATACGGTGCAGATTATTAAAATTATAGGGATTACAGAAATGAATAAGATCAAATTTTATTACTTATATAAAGGTGAAATGTCGGGATTTCCTTCTCGCTGGCTTGAGTTGGATTTCACTTTTGTTATTACGTACATTGACACCTTGACTTCACAAAAAACATTTTGTTTATGACGTTCCAATTCGAGCTAAGCAGAATGATGTCATAATACAAGTTCAATCAGTTTTAACATTTCTTATGTTACGAAACAAGACACGACGTCACACAAGTGTGTGAAGGTCTACAGCTATAAAAATCGCTTAAACTTTTTCAAATACACAACGTCACGATACTGTCCAAATATAAATGATATAAATAATAACATCATCTATATATTGTAAATCTTGAGATTATAACGGATTTTACTAGACTTTTTTTACTTCATTTATATCAATAAATAAGAACAAGGCTTTAGTTTGTGTTACCACGCCAACGAGCAAAAGAGTAAGCACTTATGTTGTCAAGATGAGCTTTGTTATGTTTATACTACCGGAACCTGTGGTCTGGCTTTTGTAGCATGCGATACATATGAGACAAATGTCAGCGTAACACAGCGTAAGCCTGTTGGCTTTTACACACGCGGGATATGTTTTTGGACTGAGTCAGATTCGTGCGGGTTTATTTGGGGTGGAGTGGAAGAGAAACATGTTACCTCAACTATGGGAAGGCGGACGCACAGCTTATGGTGCGTTCGCGGTGATACTTACATTCTAGTATGTCGATAGGGTACATAAACTATCGCTTTCCTCATATGCATACGAGCAAATTTGAAGTCAATTTTATTCATACAAAGCTCTCTTCAAAGATGATTTTCGCTGACCTTGATCTTTTGTTATCAATATGAACATTCTAGAGCTACTAGTATTGATGTGGTGAATGTCAAAGTTGACAGTTTAAATAGACTTATCTTTTGCTCCCATTGTGAAGAGACGATTAATCCATGGAAATAGGTGCTTGCTGATTGTGTCTAATTCCACCTAACGCGGGACTAGGGTTGTGTATTCATCGTGTTGAATTAGATCGCCACGCTGTATATATAAACAGTTGCAATCAAAGCGCAGATACATATTTTATTATCATCTTATATACTAGCATGGTGAACGCTTTGAATACTGATTTCACTCATTCGCCTAGAACATACCATGCGCCATTCCAAGATCATTGAAAACTGCGTGATTCCGTTCTAATTTTGTACTTTATATACTTTTTTAGTTCTTGGGTAGTTTGTATTAATCGTCGCTCGGGAATTGTCCTCGCGAATGTTTACCTGGAACGTCCTTACGGTTGACGGCTGGTGTACGAATGTGTCTATTTCGACGCATAGATTCTTATAAGCTATTGCAATTCGGTTATAAGAACGTATCCCTGTTATTTAATAATATAATTTGAGACATAAAAATTATAATTATAGCCGTAATAGACCTAGTACTCTATAATTTAATGGAACAAGTCTGCATCAATCAAAAACGACGGACATCTATATTCGGACGCGCTGTTAGGATCATATGGGTCTATCTGTAGGTCGGGCTGTCTGTTATAGACGTGAAGTTGTGGCAACGCCATTCATACCATTGAATTGCGTTCTGACTCAAAACCATGACGATGTTAATCAATATTCGCAACATGTGATGATACGTATAGTCAAGGTACGTGCTTAAAATGGAACAACTAAATACACAAAGGAGAAAAGTACTGCACGTGGTCGCGGGTGTTTAACTTGTTTGCACATCTATGCTAACTGTATATTTAGTGCGGTAGCCGAAGTCGGTCGACAGGTCGGACTGATAATTCACTGATGTGTATAGCAGACGGGAAATATGATGTGGGCAAGCTCGGTGGTATTATAGTTATTTAAGGGCACTCTGGGCAGATCTAAAGTAAAAGCCTGAGCAGTTTCCAGGTGCTTTTCCTCATGCACGTTATGGTTAAGTTTCGGGGGCCCAAAAACTGTGCACTGGCGCTGACGAGCACCCGATCAGATGGACGGAAAACCAGCCACCATCTGATTTTAACACACACATTGCTAGTTTTAGGGTCTTGTCGGTGCATATTTGTTTAGTCATTCGCAGCTTACCGCTCGAATATACACAATCTATGAGTCAAACAGATCAACATATATATGTTACCTGTGCGAAGTCAGAAGGCAAATCATTTTTCCCCGCCTGTTAAGCAATTCGTTTGAATCTCTAATGGCCATACTTGGGGTGCACATCTTGAGCATGGACAGTATTGTAGCAATCTGTTTTGAGGGTTATAATATAGTTCTGAAGTACAACATCGTTTTACTGAGTAATTGATGTTTAGGAAAAGAGTGTAAGGTAAGATATTGAACAAATGGCGTATTGTAATGCAAGTGTCTGGCCAGATGTTATCAGGTATCTGTCTAAACATGTATAATCCAAATCAACATCTTAGCTTGAGTTTACTAGCACTGGTAAGGTTCAGTCGGAGTAGCGAAGGTAATCTCCGAACACTTAATACACACTGCAAAGCCTTACTATTTCGCTCAGCCTGAACCCATTACACTCGACATTATCTATTAACGATATATCTTGTACAAGAATACTTTAAAAGCAAACTATTTTGGCATCTGTACAGCTGACGTCAACATTACACTGGAAGAAATATTCTGTTGTTCTGGGTCTTTCACTGTGGACTGAAATGGACGACAGTCAGTTCCTCAGGGATGCATTAAAGGATTTTTTGTGTAGGACCCTTGCTTTACGCTGTATACACACAGCAAAGTATATAAAGGGTTTCCACGCTTTGGTTCTCTTATACTGTCTTATTAACCATGTAACCTTTTACGAGAAGCGCAGTATACTCATCATAAGCACAGATGTTCTTAAAGATCTTTCTATATATTATAACTGTAGGAATCCCCCGTTGTGAGCATATGGCTGCAGCTCACCGCTCCGGAAACACCGCGTTTTGACCTATATTTGCATGTAGTCGGCCGAAGTGTATTCAGCTGTTTTGTACGAGTTTTGCTGTCCAAGCCTTCTGTGTACCGTCTTAGCTAGTGTGCTTGCTTTCTGTTTGCCCTCCTTGAGTTCTTTAAGTTTGTCATTCTAAATGCACATGTGGCAAAAATCAGGTAACTGTTAAACTTTTAACGCTTATCGTGTTTTTCATTTGAGACTCCCTAATGTATCGACTGCTGCGCTATTGTGGATTCAAATGTAGACATATAAAAAAGATGATCTGTTTGAATCATTGCATGAAGGATTTTTGCCATGAAAGCAGTTTTAACTTAACTTCGAAAAGGGTTTTGGTAAATATCCGTTCTTGTCTTTAGAAATGACCCATTTAGCACACATGATGGATTTTTTACCGAGTTTATGTCTGATAATTATTGATTTTCTGAAAAAGGCTTTCACATTTTTTAGCTGTGTTGGAAGTGTGGAGTATAATATCGGCTTCGTTTGTCTTTAGCCTACATGCAATGACCCTCACTGCCCATTCTACAAAAGCACCACATATTCCAATCAATAAAACTGACAATAAAACTTTTACGATTTGGGTGCATTCTACAAGGCCAATTATGAATTAAAGGATAAATTAAACCTTGGCGATGTGTCCTAATATATTAAGTTACAAAAAATGTTTCAGCTTTCTTTTTGTGGAATAAGAACTGCTTTAAACTACAGTTTTCCTCACATCTCAGTTGCCAATCTGGAAGTTAAGTAGCCTACAGCAATGACATAAATAGTAATTGCTGTCATGGCAACTCTGTGGGAAGAAGCGCTTGCATAGCTGGCGCTGAGCTGGCCTCGCTAATTCGGTATAAAGTTGACGTCCTTTCTGAAAATTTCCGGCGGGAAACATGCATAAAATAGAGGGATAATTAAAAGGCATAAAATGCATCATACATTACATTACATTCTATGACATTCTTCATCTCACTGGAAACCATAATCCTTATTTTAGAGTTCCTCTTCATGTGTCATTTAAGTCAAAATTTCAGATACGCTTTTAGACCATATATTGTGCCCTGGAAATTAAAATATTGATCATCTCATCAATGTTACTTTAAGGCAAATGTTTAAACATTTCAGCTCCCAGTATCAAAAACTGATAAATATGGCAAGGCTTCAGATTTTAAGTTAGGATTAGCTTTGTGGTATCAGCTCCAGATGATGCCAGATCAGCTGCAGGTACTTTAAACGAGCTGGTGCAGACACACAGGTTATACATCTAAGAACCCCTGTGGTAAATATGACCCAGGTTGATGGATGAAAAGACATTTTCAACGAATCAGATGGCTTTAAACTCGAGGGAGTCATTTTATTTCGAGATGTTGCAACCTGTAAGGTAGTAGTAGTCAGGTAGTGATGAACGTGTAATGGTTAAGTTTTATAGCGGAATGCCTAAAGGAATGTGCAATGAAGCGGGTCTGTATATGTTGGCATTCATGTCATCTGTGTCTCTGCACTAATTGGTGCTATCTGAATTCTCCTTCAGGTGTGGATGAGAGATTCCCTCTCCTGGTGCCACCGTGCTGACATTCCGAGATGCCCAGGCAGCGGTAACCTCTACTTACAAACTCGCGCTTTTTCTCCGGGTGGAATGTACCGGTCGCACAGTGATTCCCCTTTGCTCAGCAGGTGCTTGGAGAATAAACCGATCCTGGTACATAGGAATGATTGAGAGGTCAACCGGAGGAATCAAGAGACCAGTAAAGAGCTACGCGGTGTCTTGTTAAAAGGGCATTCTCCGTGTATACATTTGCATTAGCTCTTCACCCCTGCTCATTTATTACTTCCACAATCAACGGCTATTCGCTCTCCAACATATGCATGAAATTCAGGAATCCCGACTATCACCTTAAGAACACCACATCATTGGGATGTGAAACCTGGTGGCTTGCATAGATTTGCAATGGGATGAGAAACGTTCTGTATGGAGGGCGAGAAGGGCCATATTATGTAATACGTGGTGCGCTCAAGGTAACATTTGAGTAAAATGGGAGCTACGTCGAGTTTATGCTCGGGAAGTAAATCGGTACAAGTAGTCAATAGTACGGAGAGACGTCCGGAAAGATTACCTGGTAATGACGCAACTGCAGGTGCGACTTCCGGGGCCGATCTGAGGAATTTTGGGGAAGGTCACAGGACAGGACCCCCGCTGACGGAGAGTGAGGAAAAGTGGATCAAGCAAACGAATAATAACTCCACAGGGTATGACGCCAATTCAGGTAAAGGCCAAAGTGGGTATACCGATACCGAGCCGGTGGATAGGAGGCATCAGTCGAGTAATCGGAGAAAAGACGACGGGTGTAATTTGTCAGTTTACGACAACCTGCCAGGAAGCCTTGGCAAACATGGTGCTTGGGGGGAAGGACTGGGTACAGAAGGATCCTCGCTAAGATACAGCGCTTACAAATCACGCGATGGGTCAGAATATGTGGACGGATACCTGATCAACCAAAACTCCGATTTGAACTTTAGCGACACCAGCCTTCTGGGTTCGGAGTCCTGCGACTCTTGGCACATGGGACGAAAGACATTCAATGTAGATCAGCGTTCAAATAGTTCTAGTCGTACCAGTATACCAAACCCAAGTCTAGACAGTGGCAATCGAAGTGATCAGGCCTCCGCGGAAGCTAATTCCAAACACACCAGTGCGACTAATGGGTTTTCAAGAAACCGTAAATCTGTCAGTAAAGAATCATTAACTAATAAAGATTATGATAATCTACCGCCTCTTGGACAATTGCGTCCTAGTCACTCTGACTCAGGGAATTTGTCTGTGATTGGGGAAGTAAAGGAGAGCGGCTTACGAAGCTCTCTGGAAAACGGAAGGGACAGTCGCCCAAGCCGTATAACATCTGCCAAATGTGAACGTGTATCGAACAAAACCAATGTGGCAAGTCTCCGACAAGCCAAGTCCCTTACCCTGCCGCTGACCACGCGAACCAGGCCCAAAAGTGCCAGGAAGCGCGATGTAAGTGCCAACAGGGCACATTTAGAGCAGGGGACGCAAGGGCAATGTTCGGGGGAAGGGTTGTCGGACTCGGATGAGGACGAAATGTTGTCTATACCAGACGAGACCCGAGGGGCAGGGGAGAACTCCGATGACCTCTCGGACGGGCTATCGGGACTAGGGTCTACGCCGGATCTCACTCTGGAAGCTCTAGATGCATTCCCTGATAGCTTAGCTCCAACACCACAGGTCCCCACGGAACCACGTGTTCCACAACCTCGCCCTCCATCCTTTGACATAAAATCTGTTTTAGACGACAAAGGGAAGTCATCCATTGGGAAAAAAGGCAGCGAAAGATCCATATCCAGCATTGTCATAACCCCAGCAGGAGAGGGGAGGGAGACAACAACGGAGGCCAAGATACGGGCATTGCCACCGAATACTGTAAGTCTAACTTCTAATTTTATCTTGGCTAAGTAGGTTTTTTTTACTTTCAAGCTCACAAAACATTGTTTCTATATGTATTGAGAATTGTGATTCGGACACATGGCTTAGTACTATTTCACACAGTGCAGGCTTTTATATTTTTAATGAGAAAGATTAATTAACAAATTTCGGGAATTAAGTTGTAATGGCACTACATTGAAATTATCAATGCATTTTGATAACTCAAAAGGATGTGTTCCGCATTGGCTCTAATGGAAGTACATTCTTCTCAATATATCCCGACAGTAAAGAAGAAATATCGCTAGTAGAGAAAGAAGCACCTGATAACATACTCCGGCTTTGTTTACACCTTGGACTCTTGAGTCTTGAAGCACACCATCTGCCAGCTTACTGATGGGACCGATGACTCCTTGTGTTTGTTTTTACAAAGTTAGAATAGCACAAAATTGTGTTCCTTACAAGAATCGGTTTGTGTATTTTACACAGCCTGCAAGATCCTCATTCGTTCGTCCGATATCGCCGCTCCTTTGATGTAGCAAACATGACTTACCAATATTTAGCTATGTACGATGTCTAACACTGCTCAACTGACACCCAGATAAGGTTGGCCTGGGCCACACTCAGATAAGATTGGACAGCAATAGTAAATATACCGCAACGTTGGTAATACTTGTTTCACAATTCATTTCTGACAAATCTAAACATTACACAAGGTGTTATGTTCGAAAGATTAACTGTTAATAAACAAAATCCATATTTGTACAACGGCATCCAAATAGGTTCGGTTGTGGTTCTCAGTGTGTATGTAAACAGACGCGATGGAAATTAAATACTGGATAATACTCAACCCGGGCGAACGACTAGATAACCAGAGGATTTACGATTCATGTATTAATAACTTAGACAACATGTCTAAGAAAATGCACCCTTTTAACAGCGGTCTGCTGCAATCTTTAGCATGTATGTTGATTAAATGCATCGGTCAGATCTATACCTTAAAGCTTCAAGTCCGACATTCGTTAGTCTCTTCTCAGCCTCTAAATGTATGCCTTCATTATAGGAAATAGAGCACACGCCAATAGTAAGGCTGGTTATTCACCTCTTAAACATCGAGGCCTGCATGAAGTTACTCGACGCAAACGACTCCCTGAAATTGTATATAAAATGTTTTATCTAACTACCCAACCATTATTTTCACGAGATTTATTATTGGTACATAAGTGGCCATATTATTTCCATATCAAGTGTACATATTTTCCAACCACTGAAAGGCCATTGTTGGTAAAATGGTACATTTGTTCTTAAACATCATGAATTGCAGTTCTTTTGTTTGGTGTTGCATAAATTTGAAGACAATATTTTTTTAGCTTGAACACATTGTAGGTATTGTACATATATAGCCTTGTTTTACCAAGTGGATTAGAAAGAGAGTATATCAAAGTACCATCGCCATGACAATAAGTTTAATTAGAAATTTACCTGCAAAATTATGAAAAACATTGCCTTCTGTACATATGAGGTGTATGGCTACAGATCTGAACAGTAGCATTAATGTTTAATACATTTAGCGTGGTTTATGCAAAATTGTCATTTCCGTCCCGTTATTATTTTATGAAGCCTTTAAAAACACCTCCCCATAAAATTCTTCTGTTGGCCTTTTTTTGCTTCTTGTGAATTCGACTTTTTTGAAACATCGGCCTTGTTGTTCTCACAACGCTGAAAACAGCCGACATTGCTATTATTAGTCCCGATTGTCGGGATGGTTAGCCAATGGAATCGCTTAAGGCTAGCACCCCATGCTTGCAGATTAATTACAACGACATATGCTTCTGCCAACAACTGATGTTCAGCAGCTAGTTGCCGTCTTCTGTTAATGGCAGCAATCTACGGTGTAGCTATGTAGACACTTCTGCAACTCGGAACTATCTGCAGTATACGCTCTGCAATTGAAAAGTGTCTGCAGTTTGTATGTTATCACTTATGTAATCTGGAGTAGTTTGCGGTTATTTAAGTCGTTATTTCTTCAAGTGGAAGTTGTCTACGTTATATGCTGGTATATTATACATCATTTACTGTGGGCTTTACTGTGTTAACCGTTTAATTGGTTCGTAACTCGGTACGACTATCATTGCCTGGACGATGGATGTTGCGTGTTTCATTCTGGCTTTCGCTCCTTTAACTGCGGCTTTTAGGCCGATTTCTGGAAGTCAAAATTAAAAACAGGATTTAAAAGCATATTTTTGGACCACGTGGTAAATGCTAGCATATTAAAACCGGGATAGAAATAAGCAGTGTGACGATGATTTATTTTTTGTCAATAATAGCAAAGAGAATCATCCCCCAGGCACTTGGCGTAGGTTGATGGAGTACTCCGGAGTCTCATGTTTCTTCCTCCCATACACCTAACTGTAGCCGTGTAAATGAAACATTCTTGAGGAAGACCAGTCAAATAAGTAAATAAATGAATAAACAAGTACTAAACTATGTCTGACTCATTCTATGTCCGACTCATACTGTGTCTGACTCATACATCTACAGGCACCTTGTCCCACATCCAGGTCAGAAAGCACTTATCGATGTACGAATTATATTCCGAAGCGCGTGCCAAATGGGCCAAACACCGAGTGCTGAATACATCATAAATTCTGCCTTGCTCCGATGATTCCTTTGAAATTTCGTTTTTGAAAAAACTTTTTGTTCTGATCTATGTCTTTGGCTTGTAGAACTTAAATATGAGTATTTAATAAGTTCATCCTTCTAGTTTCAGCAAAGGTTTTGGTACCATTCCTATGCCATATTATAGCCTCTAGCAGTGTTCTGAAATCGTTCAGAACTCAGCAGGAATTTCTGTTTGGTTAGCGATAGATGAGACAAGCCGTCTCACCCAGTTAACGCTAGATGTTGATTTATGGACAGGTGATGCCACAAACCCCATGCAGAGAGATAACAAAACTTTACAACGTAGCCTAACGGGAATAGAGGGTAGGGAATGGTGGAGAAGGAGTATATATAGGCAGTTTCTTTTTATGAAGCTTTTCCGGTTCCTTTCTAGTAACGATGTTCACGTGTGATTCTAGTTTCTCTCTAGCACCCGCTAGAAAAAGTAGGCTAGAGACGCGCCTTGCGCTGCACCTGTTACGCAATGAGCACACAAGATTTCTATCTAGAGTTGGCAGTTGTCTAGTGAAAGTGGATACCTCCTCAAACCTTGTCAAACGCCGGCTTATTTATAAAACAATAGGCTCTCCGGCTCTCACAAAAGTTAAAAAAAAACATATAACGGTCTTCCTTTGACGCAGTGTGGTAACATAATATAAGTGATATAATTTAAGTCTGATCCTGATTTCATACGGAGGGTACCACATTGGCTATGAAAAAGAAAATCTTGTTTCTCTAAAATTTATTTACTTTGTTGTTATCATCAAATTCATTCATCATAAAATTCATTTTGAATTTTTTTCATTTTGTTGGAACTTACCAATTCTGAAGTCAATGGATCATTTTTCTGAAAAGGCACTATACATGCGTATTTGTTAGAGTACATATTCTTTACTTAACATGACAAACAAGTTGATCGAGACCGAACAATTACCAAGAAAAAAAGAAAGTTTTGACACGGCTGTGTTGTCATGTATGATCCCGGTACAACAATACACATTCGTCTGTTAATAACGGTTTAAGCTAAAGGGATACGTCTAGGTTACCTGATAAAACCATCTCCCGCATTTTCGCCAAGGCATTGCTATGGATACTAAGTAATGTAAACATGGCGGCGCGCACACGTGTTGTTCATCCGCCACTCTGGAACAACAACTTTTTTGTTTTCTTCGTGTTCTTTATCTCTTTTGATTACCGGCCGGTGTTGTGTTCCAAAACATTTCAGAGTTTGGAAGAGGTGGGCGCAATGATCGCCGGGGACATCATCTTTAGGCGGTCCCAGGGTTCCATGACGCAAAACGAGTACCAGGGCATTGTGAAGGCCTACCGAATCATCCTGGAACAGCTACTGGCGTACAAAGACGCCAAGGACAGCGACCAGTCGCCCAATGAGGCGGCAACGGAAACACGTACGGGCGAGCAACCAGCCACACCAAAGCCGAAGGTAAGACTGCCATCAAGGTATTCGATTCTAGAATGATACCTAACAAAGTATGCTCTTTGTGACATTTTAGATATGGTGTCTATGAACTTTAATGAACAGTCACACGGCTGAATTTCGGCTCTGAAGTAACAAGTGTTGTCCAGAATGATGACAATACTATCTTACAAGCTTACTGAAGCGTTTCTATACAGGAATTGTTGAAAAAGTAACAAGACAGAATGCATACGGCACACTTCTTGCTCGTATATGACAGTGCTGTATTCTTGATGCTATCCGTATTAGAGCAAGTCCATCTATTGTGTCTTTCCATAAGCTCGGCCGTTGGTTTACAGACTTACAAGTTTTTTATACCTTAAAAAACATTTCCCTTTTGATGAAATTAGCATTAATTATAGTTTCTGGCAACACTTTCATATTTTTCATATTTGATTTATGTCATCTCTTTGACATAACATATTGAAATGCGAATAACTTATATCTATACTTCAAATTTTGCATCGCTGCCAAGCAAGCCTGATACCATCATATAATTGTCATATATCAAGTGATCTTACATTGCAAATAATAAATGAAGTTTTATACTTTTTACCAAATGTGCAGTAATACTGGGTATTTTGGCTTGAATATTCAAGGAATAAACTTTAATCATTCATGGGTATAGTACGCAAGACAGAGAGAAAAAAATAATAATGGTAGACACAGCTCATAGACATGTTTCAAAATATATTCCAGTTTTCTCAAAAAAATATATTATTGGTATTTTGAGGGATCTGTGAAAAAGGCATCAAAATACCACGCTATATCGTCGCTGCGATGGTTTGTTTCCTTTTGGTAAAACGTTTTCTTTTATTATATCCTACTTACTGTCTTGCAGGAGGGAGATAGAAGGCCTACAGACAGTCCTCAGAGGGAAGCGGATTCCAGTTCGGATCTGGAAGAAAAACTAGATCAGGTAATGTTATAGACTGGCGTGAGGCCAGAGGATTCTGTGCATACAGTTGGGGCTGAGCTAACGAGAACCACCTGAGCCTGCTCACGCTGTCGAAGGGGCGTCCCAGTGTCAGGGAAAGTGACTGTAATGCTCAAGATATGATGCTAGTAATTCGCCAGACACAGTGGGAGCACCAATATAAATCTTTGATATAATTAGATATTTTAAAGGAAGTAGGAAAACTGTCACATAAACCAGTTGTCTATATGAGTGCACGCGCCTCTTGTTATTGAACCTAGCTACCTTAATTGCATATAGATTCCTACCTTGCATATATATAATTTATTCATCTGGTTTTAATGTGATCTCTATCAATGTTTTTACTCCTAGTGCTAATGTTCAAGGTCCTTATTTAAATCTACTGTGTGTACTGATTCATAAAAGATTGCTTTACATACACGTCAGACTCACTGTAACATTGTAGGTTTAGCAGTATAGTCTAGCTGTGGAGATAAGATTTTGTGGATGGTTAATTATTCATGGTTTCTTGGTGTATTCAAACATGGAGCCAAACGGGACGAAAGTACAATTACAGGTCTAATAACAAAAAAAGTAAGATATACGAAATGTGTCATATATCATATGATGAAAGTTTCACAAATAAAAGCTGTGTGGATGTACCTTTCTGTGTCAACCGTTGTGGTTTTACATCTTCAAATTGTACGTCTAGGGATCGACATCTATAGTTCCATCACCTGCTCTGTTCTGTTAGGTAACTGAAGTTTTCGAGCTGGAGTTCGCACAGAAATTGGTGGAACGGGGAAATGGGTTGACGGAGGCGGACATCACCCAGTACCTAACCGAACATGCCCAAAATGTGAAGAGCATAAAGACCGTTTTGAAGACTCAGAAGGAAACCAAGAAGGAGAACAAAGACGTTGCGATGAATTTACCACCGCAACAACAACGACGACTGGCGGTAGGATACATTATCAGTTTATCAATAATGCTCAGACATCTGATTAGGGTAACGGTACACGAGCTAGTTTTAGTAGGGATTTAATGAGACAAATGAGTGGAATTTGACTGACTTGGATACAAATTTCGAAATGCACCTCAACCAGATTCACGGATATCCACAAAATGCGTAATAGACATTGTTGTGATTATCACGACGTATCGTGAACGACCTGACTGTCTTCCTTATTTATTCACATTTGTATCGACACAAACTGAAGTACCTTTTTATTGCTCACATTTCCTTATATTACTCATTTAAGTGCGCCTAGCGAAATTGTACCGTATGCCGGAAGTCCACTGCCGGTTGACCAATGAGGTCACAGCTTCCGGTGCTTCCGCTGCAGCTTTATTTCGGAAGGTTGTCTGGTGCGTTCGGAGGAGCAGTGGTTTCACCAAGGCTCTGCTATGTTTCCCCAATCTATGAACCTGACTGTGTGCCATCATGAGTTGGTCTACGACCTAAACTCTTACAAAATAAATAAGTAAATAGACAATTCACACAGTTCAGTTAGTAGCGTGCTCTTTCCTTTCCTGACAGTTTATTTTCTAACCAATATTCTGTAAGATCCTAATTATAAGCGAGTTAATGGGAATGATTTTATCCGTTCAGAAACATGCTTTGTTTTGCAGATGCTGGATGAAGTTGCAAGACTGCTTTACCTCTACAGCACTGATATTTCCACCATCAACGCCGATGACATAGATCAACTGTGTGAAGCCATCCTTGAGTCAATTTCAAGTTCGGTAAATAACAGTCTGATATATGCTTGTCAACTTTCAAATTAAATAATAAATTATGGTGAAATTCAAGATTGACGGATAGTTTTCGCGAACATTCAATGTGTATAAGCGTTTAAGTATTATACCTATCATACACATTATATTAAATGCAGAAGAAATCTATACCAAAGTGATCAAATGGGATGGTTACAGGTAAATGCAATTTCCCTTTGTAGCCTGGTGAAGAAGAGTTTGACACGCTGGAAAAGGAAGTCTCAGCCTTTGGCAGGCAAGTCGATAATGTAAGTATATACAGGACATTCCCAAAGCGAAATTACTAACATCAGTTAATGATAGGACCCGAGTCTACAGTGAAATTCGCTTGAAGTTTGTGTCCCGAAAATGTTTTCATTTTCATATATAACTGAATGCCTGTGTCACTAATGTATCCACAATTATGACTCAGCGGATCTGAACGTAATATCCCAATATTTCACCCAGATCCTGTTATCACATACACCAGGAAGAAGGTTTGTGACTTCCTGGTTGTATTATCGCAACGAGCTATCCTTATTGCATTTTTTTTTTCAGAATAAAGGCACGTGGTTGAATCGCGTCATAAAATACCTATCACACAGCAAATAATATCGGTACCATGTATAAACATAACACAAATACTCAAAGTAATGTCCATAAGATCGGGTTAAAATAAGCCACACTAATAGCTGCTCATCACAGGCTCTGGTGGAGAAATAACATTCATTGAGATGACTATTCACCATTAGCCTTTTTTGAAACACTAGTTGCATAACTTTAGTTCAGATGATCAAAAACGAATTTCATGGAAATTAGGAAATTATCATACTTCAAATTATGCTGGGGGTGGGGGGGGGTATATTGTTGTATGTGTTCTGACTCCTGTTTCACGTGCTTGTTTGCAAGATACCTTCCAAAACTAATGGACAGAATACATTTGGTTTCAAACATAATTATGGTGACCTTTGAAACGTATTAGATTTTGGTGCTTCTCACCTTGTCAGCTTGACTTTGACCTTTTTGATTACCTTTTGTTTGTAGCTTTGTTTTGCAGCTTAATGCATTTTGATTTCAAGCTCTCTTATGGAAACTGAAGTACTGACTATATTTTGGGACATACATGTATAACTGCTTATCTCTCGGTTTTTCTGGGTTTTAGCAATTTTGATTGTATGTATGTACCAAAATATAGTCAGTATGTGTGTCTGCAGCATATCTGCTGACCTATACTTGACCGAATTTAATGAAATTTCAGATTGGTAGGTACCATTTAGACGGTGGAATCATGAAAATGCCTAATAACAATAAGATTGTTACTTAATCAAATTTGGTTGCATGCTTTTCCGATCACATACGGGCTACAGCAAGAGATAATGTCGCAACGAGTCTTGTCAACCATTTTCTGCATCTTAGTTACATGAGGAGGACCTTGTGTTCGCAGGCTATGCTGGAGCTAAACGACCGATTCATGCAGACCGTCTCAGACAAGCGTGACGCAGCCACAGCTGAGGAGCTCAGCCAGGTCATAGAACGACATCTGATAGAAGAAACGGCCACGGTGAGAAAACACGAATCGGAGCGGGTAAAGACCATCAACAAAAACCTGGCATTGGTGGTAAGTCTGATAAATAGCCTGCTATTTGGCTACCTTCGCCTGACTCTTTCATCATAGCTTTTCGTGAAATTTAGAAAATATGCCCCAAAACAAAAACAATAAAACTTAGGTGGCCGGTAAAGTAATTTCTGACATTTTGTTAAAAATACATAAGTGTCAAAATAAAGGCACTTCACCTGTGATAGATCGTACCTGATACTGAACTATATGATACTGGTGTTACCTGAAGGCTGATTCAGTGATCTCATCATGTCAGGTGATCCAGTCTCGGTTATTTCTTTGTTATAGGGAAAGACGAAGGAAGGTTTTCACGTGAAGGTTCCAGAACTTGATGCTCGTCCCGATGACATGAACAAGGTCAGTTTTATCAAAAATAAAATAAGTAGTGCAACTTATTGAAATACACAATTATGACGTTGAAATTTTTTTTAAAAATACATACACAATGTTAATCTAATTGCACCGCAGCAGGTTTGTGAAAACAAATGCATGAAGGCACTTGCATTACTGACATTTTACGTGTTTTCTCAAGACATCTATATTGTTAAATGCATTGAGATCAAAAGTCGTTTAAATGTGTGTCATAGCTTTAGTAAATCTACCTTTAGCATTGTGTGTACTTTTGCCAGAAACGCCGTAAACTAGAGCAAGCCCTGAAGCGTATTTTACTTGGCCGAAAGCCAATCGGGGAGGAGGAGATCAGCGACATACTGGACAAATATAGACGGGAACAGAGAACCCTGATCGAGGAAAGGGACGCCCAGAGGTTGAAGCGACGAGATGACCTGAAGAAGAAAATTGTCATCACATCAGAAAGAAAACAAAAGGTTGTCACTTATGTTGACCAACATATACATAAAGTACAAGGATATATAGAATTGAATTAAAAGAAACAAGGTTTCTTGTAAGTTTTTATAATGACGGCTTTCATGAAATTCGGATACTCTTTTGAGATACGGGATGTTAAGCATCTTATAACCTAGGCAGTGATAAGCATGGTTACGATTTGCTCATTATTGTCTTTTCTTTCCTTTGTACAGCGAGCAAAGAAAGATATACTCAAGGATATGCAAAAGAGATACGAAGAAACAATCAAAGCCACGAAACAGGACAAGGTAATGTTTCTCTTGTCCATTAAACAGATTTTTTGCCGCAGATCGAAACAAGAAAAATTTACGTATATGCGAATCATTCGCGTTTCTAATCAGCACTCTAGCATTACGAACAACAATAACAACAACGCTGTCCACCCACAAATCTCCTGGTCTCTTTCAGACAGGGAGAATAAAGCTGTAATGTTCTTATACTATAAACCACGTTTAAGATTGAGTTACATAAATTCACAAAGTATGGTAACCATTTGACTTCAGGTGAGTGCCGCAATTCACACAATGACAGCCCAGAAAATTGTGGACAACAGCGGTGAGCTATCCAAAGATCGACTGGCGGGGATGATCAAACAGCACCAGCGTCGGGTGGCCGAGCTGGAAAACATCCGCAAGAGGGAGAAAGAGAAACCAGTGGAGACCCACATGGACGTAGTGGCCAGAGATAAGGCTGAGGACGAGAGGCGCAACAGGGAACGGCGGGTAAGAAAATTAAGGGAAAGACATGTTGGGCCTATTTAGGATTAGATTTTGCTTGACGATTTTGTAGATTCCCCGTTTTCACTGCCCCAGGGGCCCGTTTTGCACTAAAACCACTTTGAGAGTAATCATCTGAAAAATTCTCGATCGCGGCGTAAAACATCATAGAGTTCATATGTGGATAACAACGTCTAATGTATCAGTTCGTAATCTATGTATTTATAAAGCATGTGATGTTACTAAGCCAACTTTTAAATGCCGATTAAGCAACATGTAAAATAAATATATAGACATAACCATATGACGTTTTTCGTACATCACATAGCTTAGGATTCAAGTAAATTGAAAGGCTGAGCTTTCGTCTTTTGACTGAAAGTCGGCAATCGTATAAAATAAGAGCGGAGTTTTATGAATATCATTACTAATCATTATAAAACATGCATCAATGTGCTGGACTCGACATCTTGTATGAGTCTAAAATCATTATCTTGGGTGTGCGTTTAAACCTACGACAATTGTTTCACAGATTGCACTAAATCGAGCCACTGACGTGAAACAGCGAGCAGAGGACGTCTTGGCTAGCTATCGTGATGCCACATTGATGCAACACTCTATAAGACCTGTTCATTTACCCAAATCACCGAATTCCATTGATCAGTCACGTGAACAGCGTCGAGAAGCACGGCGACATCACGTAAACGACGAAGTAAGTCATATTGCCATTCAAAATTCATATTATCCACAGAGGTTCTTTGTGAGGAACGAAAGTGAGGTACATCTGAATGATGATGCCATTTAAGTCGATAATTCGGTTTAATTTGAAAAACTTTTTTTCAGCAGAGCAAGGATAATTCTGTTATCTGCTTGAGTTAAGTTATAACATAGAGTTTCAAAGACATGTACATGAAAGTTCACATTGTGATGTCTTATACAGAAGTGTATGTTGAAGTTTTCCCGCCTCATCATATAACCCCGTTATATTGCCACCCCCAGGCCGTTCCAGACAGCGGGTATGTCGATGGTATGTCCGTAGAGAGCACAAGTGTGACACCCAGCCTGATGACTGGAACGCCCATCTCGTCTCCAGGGGGTGATTACGGTTACATGAGCAACAGACTCATGCCAAAGAAACCAGATGATACTGAGTCGGTAAGAATGCAGGCATCGAAACAGACATTCGTACACTTGCCGTCAGTCTATAATGACAAGAAACGTTCAACAGAAACCAGCAAAGAACTGCGAAAGTACATGTATATAGACTAAGAAATTAGGAGGGATTTAATTTATAATTATGTGACATTGTCACGCTCATTTTGATGTCCAAGGTAAAAGTGACCTGTTGACAAAAGTGGCCTAAAAAGATGAGTGAGTAGAATCTAGCCTTGAGATCAGTTGGCCATTTCCCCAGCTTAGCTTCCACATCAACCGCTCTCAATCGTGGCATCCACAAACCTGTAACTAGGTCGTGTCTCCTGCGATGTCCTCAAAGTGTAAAAGTACACGACGACAACAGGTTTCCCGTGATCTTAAGTAATTCTGAATTCATGTCACCTCTATAAAATATAATCAGCGCATCCTCTGGGACAGAAACCGAACTTTGCAAACCAACATTTTCGAAACACCTGTCTCCCTATCCAGGGTGAACACAGGTATTCTTTACCAAATGGTCTTCTTTTTTCACAAAAGTTGCTTACTTTACATTCTGTTCATTATGAAAACAAAAATTAATGTTAAGACTCCCAAACAATTTGCCAATAGCCAATTTAATGGTGTTATCTTGATAGTTTCTATCCAAACGTTCCACGAGTTCATCTTATACCTAGTTCGCCAGACTCTTTTCGAAAATGGCGGTTAGAAAAATTCGGTTTACTGTCAGTGCGCCTCGTACATTAATGTGTTAACTGTGACGCTGTGGTCTATATTTTCTATGCATAAGTAGGGCATAGGAAATCAGAATTACTGTAGGATTAAAGACAAAATGTTCTGTAGCGTATAAACTTTGACATGTTGAGGACAGCACATTCGAAAAGAACGAGTTCCAGGTTAGCGAATCGAAGAGTACAGATCTGTATTTCTGAAAGCTAAGCTGGGAAGAATGAAACAGATGTCAGATACGGTTGGAATTCGGTAGGCATCCACACCGTTACTTGAGAGTAGTGCAGGTCTTTTGGTGTCAATAAATGATGCAGATTCGAACACAACAGTATGGCAGTTGGATTAGGAAAAAAGTTCATGTTTTTTTTTCTTTATGATCAGTGGGCTTTGACCCTTTCATCCATCTATTTACCTTGATCTTTTTGCAGGTGAGAGCGGAAGACTACGAGACCATGGAACTCCTTGTGAATGACGCCATAGATCATTGCGTAGACGACTATTCCCGTGCAGAGAATCTGTATTCCTGGCTCGTCTCACAGGAAATTCCTGCAACAAATGGCTTCGCCAATGACGGGGAAAGCCCCTTGTTTGCTTTGAGTTGCATAGCCAAAGGTCAAAGGTCCTATGCGGATGTCTTTCTCGAAATGGCAAGGTTAGCTGTGTTTTCACTGCTTGTCAAAACAAGTGAAATTACTCATCTTCGTTAGTGAATTAGTTGTCTTGCAGACTTTTTTCTCACATTTAAAAAAACAACGAATCTTTACGTATAAAAGTTTAAGTTCAACTCAGGTCAGTAAGATGTTTCTGAGATGATTAGCAGTCTTACCATGTTTATACGTCCTTTGTATTGCGCTGTGAATTCAGCCTGAGTCAGGGTATTATTTAGAAACTGTTGCCTTAAGAAAACTTCATCAAACATCTTTGCATCAATAATCGTAGCTGCCAATCCTAACGTTCATGTCACTAAATTGTATATTTGTGTTTCTTTGTTGTATCATTTGCGTTGACAAAAATGCATGGCAATTCAGATAGATTTCTGATTTATGCGATTTTGTTCGTGTTTAGGCTCGCTGGCCTTACGTGTGAGAAGATAGACGGCTACACCAAAACGCCTGATTTCAGTCCAGGGGAGGACATATTCTCAGATTCATATCGTCATAGCTGGAACGCAGTCTTTATTGATAAACCGTTATTTCTTATTAGACGCTTCTGAGGGATCTCGACGGGAAAAGTTCTTCAGAGAACATTTCTTTTGCACTGGTCCATCCATTTTTGCCTTGACTCATTTTCCCCGACAACCAAAGATGGCAGTTAATGGAGAGACTGGTAACGGAGGACGACTTTGCTGGAGCATTGAAAGTGTGGCCCGCAATGTTTGTTTACGATATCCGTCCATTGAACAGCAAATCCCTCATCAGAACTTATGACGGAAGATGTGCATTACGTTTTCAGTGAAGACCATTCGGTGCTGTGTCACCTGGAATATGCCGGCCCTGGGCAAGAGGTCGACCCACGTGGTCTGCGTACCACGTGGACCAGCATACGAATAATGTGGACAACGAAGAGTCCTTCCACCTAACTTTGCCGCAAGAAGGGGTTTACTTCTTTACCCTGCTGGTTAATGACCCAGAGGACGAATTTGACTTGCCCGTGTGTCAGTACCGCATCGACTACAGAGACGAACTGCTGTGAAACAAAACCACGTACATACCGTTGTTAATCAGTCAGCTTAACTGTACTACACTTTTGAACAATTTGTCCATAGTATGTTATTCGAATCGCCAAAGGTTTAGCGGTGCCATTAACTGGAAAGTAGGGTGTGTCATCTATGGATACTTGTATTAGATTATAACGATTGTCCCTATATCTGTTAACATGCTTCATGGGACCCTTACAGTATCCTGCCTTTCTCTGTCCTGTACTAAGGAGCGATTAACAGTGCCTGACAGTTGTTATGTTCTTATTTTCTTTTGCTCAACATCCGCCCAGTGTTTCAGAGGAAAATAATCTTTATGTCAAGATCACATAAACAAAAAACCGTACGACGGTGTTGAATATTCAAGCGAAGGGAATTGCTAGAGTCAGCCATGTTGGACATCAATGTAACGAGGACCAGCAATAACTTTTACTTAATGGCTTATAAAACTTTTGTCACTGGAATCTAAGATGTGTGAACGACGGGGGAATTATATTAAATAAACTGTGTATTAGATTCCTAAGTCCTTTAAATAAATGCATTTAATCAGGGATAATTCCTGTATCCTGTAGCGAAACAAGGTACCTAACTATAGGACTGACTTTTTTGTCGTCTCAGACGAGTGTAAACTGGAAGAAAATAATATGTAATTCTTTCATTCTGTTTTTTGAAGGCTTGACATAATGATCGTTTTGGACTGAAAACAACGGACGAGTACTGAACACAGAAAGTCTGGACTGATACCGCTATGTGATCAGATATCTTCTAATACTTACACAAGAAAAGTTGTCGAAGATCATGCATGGAAAGGACAAACAATTGAACAAGCACTTGCTTTGACATGCGATCTTGTGATATCATGTGACATAGTTTAAAACACCTTGTGTCTGTGTCCCGAAAATGTCGAAGACAATACACATCTAGAATCTGACGATCCACCTAGTCATAAGTCTTCATTTTTGTCAGTTCCTACATGGTGAATCATTCGCACTCCATGCGTCAAAGGCCTGATTTAGATTTTGATTGCATAACATTTCATAACAAACAACACCGAGAAGAAATCGATTTTTATAGCCAATTATGTGTTACGACTCCATTGGATGAGATTTTACAGTGTATGTGTGTTATCTTGTGCAACTCACCAACACCCAATTGAAATGAACTTTATTGTTGTGGCGCCTTGGCTTTAAGCTTGAAATGTGAGTGGTATGACTAGTTCTTAAACGATGATATTGTTGGACATGTAATATAGCTATTTATTGCGATATTCTATAGTAACCGTCGAAAGGGCAGACTTTAAATATTAACAGGGACTGTTTGTTTCTTTGTGTTATATTTTAGGATCTTGTTAACGAATACTTTCTTTGTCACGCCATAACTTAATTTACATCGCTTTCTTATCGGCTTAAGTGGTCCTGTTTAAATTGTTGACGAACTAAGTACAAAATTAATCGACTGCTGATACAAATCAATCTGTTTGAAGATCAAACATCGGATATACTCGCCATTTTTTATTTGTTGTTCACTGTTCACAGACAAATGGTGGATCTGTTATCTCAGAATTGGTGCTATTGTTTGTTTTTATATGTATATTAGTTCTTGCCATGATGGCGTGCTGGAATTCCTGATGGTGTACATTTTAGAGGCAAATAAAACGATCTCAGAACCACAGTACGCTTCAATAATTTGCGTTGAGTTCGATATATATATCCTCTTTCTTTTTGTTGCATTGTTTGAATTACAGGTTGCTAATACTTTATCTGTCAAGCTCTGTCAAGTGAAGCCGAGTGTTCGAATCCAGCTCTCGCTCATTCGACTGCAGCTTTAAGGCAGGAGATTTGTCATTTATATACTTGGCGAACGGCATTGGTGTACCCCAGTGTCCTCTATCCACAAATCTAAACGCCATCACATACGTGAAAATTCTTGACAACGGTGTTTATCATCCATCTAATAAAATGCTACCACAATATATTATATACTATGCATGGAATACATTGCATATTCAAGTCTGTTTAATACCACTGAATTATTCGACTGGATGGTAGAATCTGGTTAAACCTGTGACACAAAGTCATTAATTATACACGTAATAGAAAAGCTTGCATTGTTGATAGAAGATGAATTGGTTTCAATTTCCTTTTAGCTGGGAACTTTAAATATTAAAACCTTAAAGACGAGACCGAAAAGTCATATGAAAGATAAATAAGGCTGAGGGTTGCTTTGTATTCAGAGCTAGGTTACCACGTGAGAGGCACTATACATATAGTGCATACTGTGGGATGGGATATGACTAATTGGCACCTCGAGAGAAGTGATATTCAACATGTACATCATGTTTTGCAGAATGTCATGTGCCCGTCTCTCGACGAATGGAAACTGAAAGAAAAAAGCATATGAGGTATAATATGCAAACCTTTGAGTCATACACCCTTCATTGAACCTCCAGCCCATGAGATCAATGCACGATTGTCTCTTCTTTCATTTTAAACCCCATTCATTTGACGTTTCAAGATCTGCTGATGTGTGATATTTCATTTCATGAGATGTCTTCGCTTTCATTCGTTTAAAGAGATTTTTTCCAACAACCTCTATAGTATAAACAGATGAGCAGCGCAGTGCAAAGGCTTACTGCAGTATGTTTAAATTGCTAGACACAAGCTGGCCTGAAATTAAAACAAAATCACTGTTACATGATGCAAAGTCAGTTGTTTAGATACTTCCTGTTGACCCACTGAGTGTTGTGTTACACCTATTATTGGTAGTGTCAAGCTCTGTCAAGTGAGGCTAAAAACAGCCGCTTTAAACCAAGTAAGTGCGGGGGTGACTGCGACCCTAGGGTTTATTTATCCATAACCACACTGAGGTCTGTCACATAAACCTCTTAGTAACCCAGCGACGCACACGTACAGGTTCAACTTCGGCAGTTTTGCTATGGTGAAAAAAAGGTTCGTACAAATATTTTCACCTTTATAGGAACAAACTGATGGGTTTTCTAAACGAAGGTTTTGTACATATGACGGCTTTATAATTTTAACAAATTAATTTTAAGAAAGCCTTCAGTTTATGTTGATAAAAAGTAGATAAGAAAAACATGTACAGAGTTTAAATTTTATCTGCTATGCAAGTTTTCTCAACTTTAAAGTTAAAGGCAGTTTAGATCTTACACTTTAGACTTTCTTACACTGTGGATATGAGTGACGTGGCCATTGAGAGTGTTTACAAAGAGGTACTGGTATTGGGCCGATTCAACAACACATTTTTGTGTTGTACTCTTACAAACAAACTGAAAGGATTGAAATGTTTTTCATCTGAAGTGGGACATTGCCCTAGCCGAATGGTTAACTGAGCTGTATATACGGATGTTCCAGTCAAACACGTAGTGACATAGTAAGTAGTACCTACATGATTCTGTCAACAAACATAATTTCTGATATGTGGCCCCGAAAGTTTTAGTGTCCAACATCATCTGATACAACATTGCATTGTTAACTCATGTGAAGGGGTAAAGCTGTGAAGAAAGGGCTAACAGACATGGATAACCCTGAAACAAATTAACACGAACACACTTAGATGACACAGTTGCGATCCAAACACATAGAGTCTCGATGGCAAGTCTCAGTCTATAGAAATAGGTAAATTCACAGTGCCTAGTGAATGTCTCAAATAAAGATACACTGACGTCTAGGTGACAATCAGTTGTAGGCACAATACCTCCTTGGGATACAAACTGATCTCCAGAGCAACCCAGCCTCCATGGAAATTGAGACAAAAGTAGTCACAACACAAAGAGATTATAAGCTCAGAAAAGAAGTCTCAAACACAAGAATAAATGGACATGAAACATTCACTCGATGTGTGATCGTAGGCCTACAGTAAAAAAAGAGCTTTCAGATTGTCAACTTAGCGGGCATGCTTAATAGCTATCAATAAAGAACCCCTATCTTCTAAAAAACTGGCTTTCTCTACAGGTGAAATTGACGTTGCGGGCTGCTTTCTTCTGACGACTGTTGACTCAAACTAATCCTTGCGAGCTGGAATATATATATATACCAGAGGCTAAACCAGAATAACATACCAGAATCATCTAGTTTCGATGGAAAACTAATAAACATGACCGCAACAGTTCATAGTAGATTCTCGTAAAGACGATCTGTTTACTGCACAGAGAAAGCATATGCATGGACAGTCAGTGACAAGGAAGATCGCTCGGGCTAAATATACTCTATAATGCAGGACCGATTTTCCCATGTCAACAGTTTAGATCGGAGTCAAACTGAAACGCACAAAAATGAAATAAACACAATGCATGACAGACGGCGACACAACTCTATACTCGAATACGGCTCCACTCAAGCCTCAAAATATATAAGGTAGAGGAACAGTTCTAACTCACATACGTTGACATATAATCTAATCTGTGACCGATACGCAAATAGAGGGCCAGATCTTTACGGTTAGATTTCCTAGATTTGTAGATTGTAGGAAGAGATAATAGAAAAAAGATGGTCCATTCTTTTGATTAAGCTCTCCTTGCAGGTCGGATTAAAACAATCATTTCAATAACATGGCCTTAAGATTCGAACTTATTGAACATATACCTGTATACGTAACTTTTCTGTACGGAAACTGCTTACATGGTAATCACAAGACGGTCAAATAAAATATTAGAGTCAAAGTTACCAACGAAGGTAGAAGGGTTAATCATATTTTTGGATAGCACATACATGCATTCATAATAAAAGATTTACAGCATAGAGCATACTGTATATTTTAAAACGAGAGCAGCAATGATAGTGTGGTAAATGATAAATGGTCACATGTAACCAGTGAAATCAGGGTTTTATCCTACCTGTTACTGTAAATGCTTGAACAGTGTAGTAAGTTACAAGACCCCTAACTAGGTAAAAATGCATTTATTATGGTTAATTTATTTAGCAATTTAATTAATGTTAATTTACAAAAATTATTTTGAAGTGTCTTTTTCTCTTTAAAGAAAAATCAAAAGAAACAAAATACTGAAGACATCAGTTACAACTAACTTCAGGCACTCTTTCATCTTACATTCATCTGAATGTAATGTTTATGGCTTTTCCATCTTTAAACGGGAAGTAAATGAGTGACCCAAAAGTAGGATGTATGCAACCACTGTGATTCCTACAAAGTAGGCGAATATAAAAGAGCATCGACACTAATAATATAACCTTGTACGTTTCCTCGGACTGCGGATCGAAACTACACGCCACAGTGTGCAGTATCAGTGATGGCACAAAATCCCAGACACGATCCTCAGTGTTTCCAATGCCAGGACGATAATTGGTCTTGACATAGGAATATTGGTCATCTTGCACATAAAGTAGGCAATTAAGCTCTACACAGTTGAAGATCACCACACGCTACAAGCTATGATGGAGCGTGTAGAGTAACAAAGCATGACCTGGGCTGATAAATGTGTTTATTTATAACATAGCTGTATTTATATAGTAGAGATCTGGAGAAATGTGAGGTGCGACTTGTCACTTTTGAATCTTGACCAGTCACCCTATATATGTATCAGTCTTAGAATTAAAACCGCTTGTGCACAACAATTGGAGCCATACCTAATTACAGAGTGAATACAGGGAACTGGTTATCTAAACATAGCATCTACTTACAACGTGATAATACAGTTGTATCTGATCATGTTACATTCACCTTGAGCTTTTTCCAAATCACGTGCTCGTGACATCCCGGAAACGACGAGATTAACATTCACTGAGTCTTTAAAGCCTACGCTACACAAGCTACCCTGATCACGTGCAGCGTCAAGTGAGACGGCTCGGGATTACTAGCTGGGGATTTGAACCAGCAATCTATGAAGGAAAGTTATCTCTATCCTGGAGTCATAAATAGCGCTTACATCCCATCCTGCATGATGTTGTTTGGGTAGCTTACATAGCCTACTTGTTGGAAGCCATAAGGACTTTACTTTCCAAAAAAAAAAACTCAGCTGGGAGTGAGTGTTACAGGGTAATATATTACCACTGTTGAGTATTTCCCTTTAGTTTAGTGGTGGACATAAGAGTAAACTTAAACTCAGTGATCACTAGTTCAAATCCACAGCGGGCTGGCGGACAGGCGGTTACCATCACATCGCAAAATTATGAAAAGAATTTTTCAAAGGGAATCAGATTCTCGGTCTCATTACAGACACCGCAGTGCTTCGTTATGCGATGTCTATATGATCTGTTTTGAAAATGACGTCATCGTAGTTACGTGAATCTATGCGTCGAAACAGACATAGTATACCAGCCTTCAACCAAGATGGAGGTTAAAGGTCACTAAATCACATGGCCAATTCCCAAAACGACGTTTAACACAAACAGAACTAAGAAAGTATATAAAGTACGAAATTAGGGCGAAATTATGCAAGGAGAATTATGACCCCGAGTTCATAATCTCTAAGCTAGAGAATATACGTCGACGTTACGCACGGTCATTCGCTGCGGACAGTAACCTAAACTGCAAATCTTGGCATGTCGACCCATTAGTGAATAATGTGCATTTAAACTGTGAATTAAAATATATTTTTGAATGGCATAAATCCATTAACTTCTTATACATCAAAGCTTATCTTCAGCAATTGAAATATGATATCATGAAAGATTCAGATTACTGAGCTCATAATATATTAACATTTATATTACAGAAACTGTTGAGAAAATAAGCTAACTGGCTTGATCGATGTATTGTAGGATGGCGTCTCGGGGAAGTTTGTTTGTCGGTGTGGTTGCTCTATTCGTGGCGCTAATAATGGGAGCAGTGATATCATCAAAGGTCATTCCACGTTCGAACAGGACTATACGCCCTTCACCATTTTTGCGGCCTGGAATCAACGTATTCGTGTCAAACGACCACACAATTATCCCAAGGCACGGAAGGATCGTCAGTACTGGCCTGAACGATGTTCCACGAAAGCGAAAACGTTTCATCGAGATGACGAATATGAACTTGCAAATGAGTGCAAGTGAGAAACAGCTGCAAGTCGCTCCCCGTCAGTTCGGCAAGAAAAAGAAAGGAAAATGCTGTGTGTTGCATAAAGCAGAAAGCAGCATTGCTGACTGCTCAAATCAGAGACGAAGGGACGTTCCATTACATTTGCCTGCGAATATCACTTTATTAAACATGTCTCGAAACATCTTATCCGTTTTACCCACTGAAGCTTTCAGAAGGTATCCAAACCTAACCATCCTTGACCTGAGTAAAAATGTTATATCCGAAATTGCTGGCGGGTCTTTTCTAGGCCTTTCACATTTAAAGTTATTAGACCTGGCCAGAAACAGACTTAACTTTAACAACTGTTCTCGCCTGTGTTGTAACAGCCCTTTCGCTCATCTGAGTGGTCTATCCACTTTAAATGTGTCGGTGAACCTTTAT
Organism: Liolophura sinensis; assembly: GCF_032854445.1. Classification (NCBI taxonomy): domain Eukaryota; kingdom Metazoa; phylum Mollusca; class Polyplacophora; order Chitonida; family Chitonidae; genus Liolophura; species Liolophura sinensis. The sequence goes on along the minus strand of NC_088301.1, from coordinate 42,521,026 downwards.
CATCTCCTTCCATCTAGCTTAGACGAATGCATGAGGGGTTTGAATCATTTAGAGTATCTAAGTATAACCTTTACTAGCGAAGGGCGATTCGGTCCTGGTTTTCGCAACATGACTAGCCTTAAAATACTCGACTTGTCACTATCTTATAAGCTGACATTTGTTAAAAATGACTTCTTCCGCAACTTACAGACTCTAAAGTTGAAAAATCTGAGTTTAGCAAGATGTAATTTGTCTTTCATTGACCCAGATGCCTTAGGAACTTTGCCCTATTTAGAAGTCCTTGATTTAAGTAACAATGAATACTTAGGACTAAATAATGCTAGTTACGCACTTAAGAGTCTTCGAAATTCCTCGCTAAAAGTATTAAGTATTAGTCGATTAGTAGATCCTACAAAACGGGACACCATAATTGTTACACCAAGCATTTTTAAGAATATAGCACATACTAACTTGACGGAGCTAAACATGGATTACAATAGCATTGCTAAAATTGAGCCGACTGCTCTTGAAACACTCCCTCAGAGCTTGAAAATTTTGTCTGTAAGAAAAAACAAACTTGCTGACCAATATAACTTCCTTAGGCCGTTGCTGCGTTTGGTGAATTTAGAATACTTAAACGCCGAAGATCAAAAAGCCTATACACCCCCAAAAAGGCTGGATCTGGGCTTAGTGACTAGTGACGACGGGGAGAGTGCAGTGAACAAAGTCAAAAACATAACAATTCCCGTCCCACCCAAGCTAACATTTTTGAAATTTACAAACGGAAATCCTTTCAGATTTGGAGGAAAACATGTCACCTTTGTAAACAGTACCATACGAAAGCTGTATCTTAATGGCAATCAGCTGCGCAAATTTTTTGTCTGGATAAAAGGACTGGACACTGTTGAAATAATGGACCTCAGTTACAATCAACTGATGATTAGACCTGGGTTTTTCGATGGATTCACAAGCCTTAGATATTTATACCTTTTTGACAACAAACTAAACAGTACTTTGGCCGGTAGGAATGCGGGAGAAATTTTCAAGAAAAATTACAACCTTATAAGCCTCAGATTGGGCAAGAACGACATATTAAAGTTATGGTACAAAGTTTTTCAGAACAACTCCATGTTAGAGAACTTGTCGCTCGATGGCAATAAACTAACCAGATTAGGCAGCCGAATAGGACACCTTAAAAGGCTAGTTTCGCTAGACCTCAGTAAGAATGCATTTGCTTATCTCGATACCTCTGAAATAAATGACCTTGAAATGATTGCCAGGAATAGACCAATTAAAGTAAATCTGGCACAAAATCCATTAGTGTGCTCCTGTGAAAGCCTACCATTTCTAAAGTGGGCTTCATCCCTTCAGGAAAACATAACGCTAGATAAATTTAACAGCATGTCATGTTTGGCTCCAAATGGAACTGTGCAATTTCACTTAAGTGACCTGAAGAATATTGTTCGAGAGCTGGACGTTCGTTGTGCCTCGTATGTTGGGCTAATGATATCATTGTCGCTGGCCCTTCTCACAACGGTATTGGTGGTTAGCGGAGGTCTCATGTATCGATTCAGATGGAGGTTGCGGTACATCTACCATATACACGTCTTGAGAAAGTTTCTGAACAGCTCCCGCCCTCACGCACGCTACGGTTACCGTCCTATTAACGGATGCGAGCCCGATAGCGTCCATGACATATTCGTGGCTTACGCAGACGAGGATATGCATTTCGTTACAGGTGACATGCTGCATGAACTTGAAACTAAGGAACATCTGACTATGTATATCCGTGACCGTGACTCGATGCCTGGACTTGAAATAGCCACTAATATTACACGAGCAGTACGCTACAGCTCTGTGACTCTTTTGTTGTTGTCAAGACCATTTCTCCGAAATCATTGGTGCAACTATGAGTTTCAGATGGCCCTCGTAGAGAGCACAAAAAGACGAGAGCAGGTGTTACTGTATTTGATGTATGAGGACATCCCAAGTTCTGCCATGCCTGACGACCTGCTTGCAGCGATGAAAACTGGCAAACTCATTGAAAAACCCAGCGAAGCCACTGATGGCAGTTATAATGATACATTTTGGGCGATGTTGGTTCAGGCTATTCGAGAAATAATTAAAAAGCAAAACGATGTACCGTCGCTAGCAATATGAAAAGCAATACTTTCTATACAAATCATTTGACAGTGTTCCGATAACAAGGTTGATTTCAGATTAAGTATCAATAGACAGTACCATGCATGAGTTTCCTTGCGAAAAGGTTTAACAGTACCTAATGTCGCCAAAGCTATTAGCGACAGCACTACCGAACACTAAACGCCGACACCTGACCTCATAACCAGAGCGATTCCTGGAACTGTACTGAAGAATACTGCTGTGTACTCTGTACAAGAATGCTTGGATCAGTTACTGACCAACGATTTTTCGTCGGGAGGCATCCATGACCAGCTGCGATATGTGTCAAGTTCCTTCCCAGAATGATTCATTATGCCTTAGCCCATGATGTTCTGGTGACATGACTTTTAGCTTTTCTTCCTTCTTCAAACAGCGTTTTCGTAAATACTGATATATCTGTCTATAAAGTAGCCTATCGTTGTAATTTTCTTCTAGTGTACATATATATTATACTCTAACAAAGTAATAAACTAATACAGATGACTGAAGTACAATATAACATTCAGTCTTGCCATCCGTTATGATATTTGTGCCTCATTTAACTTTCATTCATGTTTATTACAATTTACCAAAAGAGTATTATTGTGTACACCGCGTATAGCGGAATAAATTTTTAAATCAGTTAACTTTGTATACTCTTTGGAAATATGTCTTCTGCGGTGTCATTTCAAATTTGTGCTTTTTGTATGTATTTTTTGTTATTATTATTTTCAAAATAAAAGTGAACGATTAGTAGTATTTTACCAGGCAGTGTTTATTACTTACCTCCCCGGCCAAAAAGCATACTCCATGTCGGGGATGCAATAGTAGTTCAATAGTAGTTTAATTCACATTCACCGTAAGAAATTGACTGGTTTTCCAGATGGAAACCCTTTGAGTTCCTAGCGATTAGGCCATGCTTCCAACATGCATGATTATAAAACTTATTTCATAGAATATACCTTTGCATCAAAGTTTTTATATCACTTGATATTGTAGTAATATGTTTAATCTTAAAATTAAATTATTGATTGAGTACAAGTGATGTAGATAAAAGGGCGAAAAAGTATTTTGTTAATTAGACGTTTTTTTCTAATTTAAACTTAGAAATGTTTTCGACACGCGGTTTTTATGATGGGACGTGCGAGTTTTAGTTATTTTCTGGTTTTTGACAAACGGTAGATGAACATTAGCAAGAATTATCGTGCAGTTTCATTAATCACGCCTTCTCGAGTTTTTGATTTGCGCGTCCCGTCATAAAACACGCCAGTACAGATTAGCAGTATCAATTTTATGTGAAAAAAATCTCATTCGTGGGTATTCAAAGACCCTGTTCCAGAAGGCTAGTGTATGCCGACATGCGTTTATCCATATACTTTGTCCTATATCGCAGTTATACGAAAGATAAGGCTGTATTCACTGTATCCACTGGTGCTATACTGGAGTTATTCTTTTTGAGCCAATGTCCGAACGACTTCGAGGTTCAAACTTAGTAGTGCCAGCGATCAATCCATCCAAAAATGCCGTGAGATATATCTTCGTACATTACGCTTAGAAGCAGGAGTGGTCATTGCTGACTTCGAGGATGATGTTTTTATTGGGCATTAACATTTTTACAGAATCGACCTATGTGTCCAACTGATATTCTGTAAAACGAGAGACAACTTGTTTTGAATAATAATAAAGAGTATATTCTTGTACAATTTGAAGTTCCTGTTCCCATTCTAAACAGGGTAACACTGACAGTTGATGTGTTAATGTGTGCATGAGGTTATCGTACATGTCACTGCAAATATATAAATGGCTCCTAGCGTGGAGTGACAGACACACCCCCCCCCCCCCCCCCTCCCCTTACTCGCCCTTTTAATTTTCTTCTGATGCCTTCAGTGTAAGCATTTAGGTGGTTTTACGTTCTATAGAATTCTGATACGGTGTTTGTAGCCAGCTAGGGTCGTCTGACGAGAAACTATTTACAGGCTGAACTATGATTTGGGTACTTGTACATTAAGTGTACAGTTAATGCTTTAAAACTGCAGAGGATTTTTTTTTTCAATCACCGAAACATCAATATTTAATTGTACCGATATGTTAAAAGCTATTACATTTTCAATAATTCTTTGGGATTATTAGACATTATGAAAAATTATATATGGTATTTGTAATGTGAGTGCAAAGGTAACAGAAGATATAGGCCTATTCCGGCAGAGCTTGCATGCGACTCACAGATTCATGCCTTTATAGGACATTTTCTCTTATTTATCTGATGTTGAATATATACTCTATTTAAAGGTATAAGAAAATTTCTAGCTCTTAGCGATCTTATCCTTGAGTGTTATCTTCTTACGAACAATCATCTTGGCTCGGGTAAGTATGACCTTTAGCTATAAATGTATAATGGGCTAAGTGGGACTCAGGCTGAGAGCATATAAATAAAGGCATGTACAAAATGAACAGGTTTGTTGCTTCTACTTAAAGGGAGATAACACATTGCCCAATTCACTGTTTATTAACCCTTGGACTGTCGAAATGACATCACCGTGACCTAGACGAGATTAGACCAGTTCATCTTAATCCCATTAGTAGATGGCATTAGTATAGAGTTAACTTACCAGTGTCAGTAAAATATAACCATATTACTATTATATTATTATATAACCAAGTCGATTCATTGCTTAGTTAACAAGGCCACAAATTATTAATTTATTAAGCCTGTATATCATACCAATATATCCAGCCCTTCCGTCGATAAGTTCAATTTTCAGGGGTTTATGACCTCCTGACGAAAAGACGTTAGATTGAGTGTCAGTCTCATATAAGATGAAGACTATATATACATTGTACATTGTAGCTCCATTGTTCAATCTAAATATAGAAGAGGCATTCAGAAAAGTTTAGAATCAGCTATGGTACGTTGAATTTCCCTGTTGTTGCATAATGGGAATGGTATGAAAGGAAACTATGAAAGGCTAACACCGCCAAAAATGCATATCCCAAATGAAATATTATCTCCCAAACCAAACAGGCATCACCCAAACAAAGAAGCTTCTCCTAAACCACGCAAGCATCTCCCAAACCAAACAAGCATCTCCCAAACCAAACAAGCATCTCCTAAACCACGCAAGCATCTCCTAAACTGAATAAGCATCTGCCAAACCAAACAAACATCTCCAAAACCAAACAAGCATCTCCTAAACCATGCAAGCATCTCCCAAACCAAACAAGCATCTCCCAAGCCAAACAAGCATCTCCTAAACCACATAAGCATCTCCTAAACTGAATAAGCATCTGCCAAACCAAACAAACATCTCCCAAACCAAACAAACATCTCCTAAACCATGCAAGCATCTCCCAAACCAAACAAGCATCTCCCAAACCAAACAAACATCTCCCAAACCAAACAAGCATCTCCTAAACCACACAAGCATCTCCTAAACTGAATAAGCATCTGCCAAACCAAACAAACATCTCCCAAACCAAACAAGCATCTCCTAAACCATGCAAGCATCTCCCAAACCAAACAAGCATCTCCTAAACCACGCAAACATCGATCTCCCAAACCGAATAAGCATCTCCCAAACCAAACAAACATCTCCTAAGCCACAGAGGCATCTCCATTCAAAGAAACATCTACTAACCCCAATATGCACTCCCGACCCAAGTTGGGTAGAAGTAACTTTCTTAGAACAAACATCGACGAAACAGAAGGCGCTTGCTTCCGAAACATCGCGTCCTCTAGTGGTGGTGATACTGAAAATCAGTGAACTTTTCCAAGCATGCGGGTCTTCCTCGATAAGAATGTAGACCGCTGCTTGGAAAAGATTGACTGGTTTATCCATTTTTTATGCCAAGTAGGCCTACAATTGTCGCTGGGCATATAGTTTACTTCCAACAAGGTTTTACAATGTAGCCCAAAACGTTTTCACGCACTTTCATCTGGTTTTGACATAATTTTGATGTTTTCTTCACCTACAAATAAACGTGACCTGCATGGTACAGCGATACAAGTAACACTGCACGGCGCGGGTAGTGATTTACGTGACCCGTCGTGTTCCCCAGAAAATTTGTCTGCCAATAATTTAGCACTTGCTGATTTCATTTTTGAAATTCATTCCCCAGTTCAGTGCATTGTTATTAACAGTAATACTCCGTTTTCCTGGAATGGTGTGCTCACTCATTACCATTGTCAGAGTACAGTGCAAAAGTAGGCCTCATAAACGACATGTTGCGCTCCTCTGTTGAAAAAAGAAACACAGGCGCATCATGGTGATGTTAGATCTATGTGTTAAATCTCGGCTAGGCCAAACGGTGTCAACATAAACAACACTGGTGAAATTTCCACAAAGTATGATGGTAGCTATATTTCCTGCTTACGTATTCAGTCTGCCTTTTTTAACAAAAGCACTATATTACAATAGCCCATACTATACAACAATACTTTTATATGTAAATAATTTATCGATTCTCGTTTCAGTTTTGAAATATCAACTATTCATCTATAACCTACCTAAACCTACCTAAACCTATGTACTTGTCAATCATATAATTGATGCGCGGATGCTGAGTGTGGTCATGCTAACCGCTTTAGTTTTTTATCTAAAGGTGTATTTAATTCTGGATTATACATTATCACGGTATAATGTGATATATCATTAGTACTTAGAACGTGTAACCCTTTATTTTGTAAGAATTAGACATCATGACTAGTTAATTAGTGGTGGGTCCCTTGAGAAGATACCCATAAACCTAGAGGCAATACTGTAAAGAGTTGGTTTGTTCAACTCCCAGACAGTGATAACCCTCACACAATAAATAAATAAAAACAAACACACTTGGATAAATTTAAAAAATCATCTAATCTAAACAGTAGGCTTACACATTAAATACAAACATTAAATACAGAATACAAAACTAACAAGAAAATATAGTTTCTTTCGGATATTACCGCCAGCAGACACAATTCCGGTCAAAAAGGAAGGAGTCCCTCGGAAACTAGCCAGCAGTAAAGTCCCAGGTCCATACATGCCGTGTGTTTTGAATCCAGGCCTTGAGAGATGCTTATTCGGTTTGGAGGTGATTGTCTGATTTGGGAAATAATAAAGCTAATAAAGCTTACACTAGTATAAGGTTTAAAATCACCACAACTTACAATGAATTTTATCAATCAGCAATAATCCTAAGCCTAATGTTACACAATAAAGCTTACGTAGTGATCCTTGCTACGTTTGATAGTGTGTGCCGTAGAGTCGTATGCATTAAGTGAGCCTGCACATATATAGTATCAAGAAGTTTTCACTGTGAGCAGTATAGAATAATAATGTCACGTGACATCGCACGCAGCTGTACTTCCTTGTTGAAAACGTACAGCGATGTTGGTAATGATTTGGGGTGAATCGAGACTTGTCTGTCAGAAAATATGTCGAAGAAACTCCTTGATCGATTGAATGCATTTATCAAGGAGGTCGAAGAGTTGGAGAAAACAGACCAGTTCGACGAAGATGGATTTTCCAGGCACTTCCGCGTAAGTATACACACCACTGGTGTTGTTGTTGACGCACAGCCGTAGGACTGTGGACTTAAGATGTTTAGAAAATGCATGTAAGGTATGTTAGGATGACCTGCAGGTAGAGAGTGCCGGCCTTCAAATTTAAGACTCGTCTTTCAAAACCAGACGTAATATGGTTTAGTGAACCATCGATTACAGATAAATGTAAGAGAAAAAGACTTCAACGTGCTGTAGTATTACGAGTAGCTAGGCTGACTGATCACATATTACCTGATCCAGGATAGTCTTTCCCCGTTTTATAGGACTGTATGTCAAAATGACAAGATATTTTGCTTTTGATCTGTTGTCATACCCTATGTGAGGCACATTTACAAAAAATCTCGCCTGAAACTTAACTGGCAGGTCTGGATGGAAATTACATCCTTGTGATTTAGCCCAAAAGACCCCAGCTCCTTTTCTAATTCTGGCCCAGCATCATTGGAGTCACGATTCTAACAGAAATAATTTCATACTCAACAAAGGTCCAGGCCCTTTGTGCTTGTTAGTGAACGAAGTCCCGCATATATGAAAGACACCAACCTAAAGACCTGCTTTCCGCACCCAAACAATCCCTACTGACGTTATGATAGATTTATTTTAGCCACGAAAGTTTCCACAGCACTCACTTCTCAGCCACTGCCACCACCAAACATTCCTGCACAGGAATAAGGTGTATGGTGTATAGGTTGCAATGACTAGCAGCCATCATCCCAGAAAAAGCAAGGTCCGCCTAGAAGTCAGGAGACCCGGGATCAGATCCAGGTCACATCATACCAAGGACTAAAAACGGTACATGCTGCTGTCTGGCTAGCACTGTGATGTTAGAGCAAGGACACATGACTGGCTATCCCCGTGTCAGTATAATGTGACTTGATAGGGTGTCATGTCTGGTGTCTTTGGCATGATACTTCATTTGCCACACAAAGACATGGTACCGGTATATGTACACACCCCTAATGACTCCTCGTCTTCATATGACTGAAAAATTGTTAACTACGACATTAAACCCCAAGCATTCATTCATTCCCAGAAAAATAACCATAAAACACATATATATATATATATATATATATATATATATATATATATATATATACATATATATATATATATATATAACCAGTAACAAGAAATGCTTTAAAAGACAACAGCTGCCTATAGACTAGAACATTTGACTACCGGTACTAATCAGGGACATTTGTACAAATTTTGTTCAATTGCAGTAGATTGATCTATGTGTTTGGTTTTTTAGGAATTGCGCAGCCTGGGTATGGCGCACAGAGAAGATAAAAAATTTCCAGCAGAAGAAGGGAAAAAAGATGAAAACATCAAGAAGAATAGATATAAAGACATTCTACCTTGTAAGATGTTTAAAAAATTGTCTACCATATCATCCTGAATGCAAAGTAACATACCTTACCCTTTTCTGATTCAAAAATTCATATTGTGTACCAGTAGTCTGCCTTATTCTGCATATGAAAGTAATGCACAAACACCACATGTTTAATCTTTAAAACTGTATAAAGGTTTGATTGATAATTTTTAGATAGTTTGTGACACTTGCAACTCTCTATCCTTCAAATGCTTATGGTACACTGCAATTACCACTACTATTAATGCATATAGCTTTCAAACTTCTGAATATCAATTTTTCTGTTTTCTCACGGGCTGTCTCGTGTTAATTTAACAATCTAAAACAATATACATGGATTATTAAATAAATAAAACTTGCCCCACACCCATCATACATCCCTGAGTGTTTAACCAGTTTTCATGCCATCAGTTAAAAGATACTATGGCTGTAGTTTACCCTAGGCCTATAGATTTAGTAGTCTAGATTCATTGCAGGTGTTGGTCAGTTACTACAGGAATCAACCTGACTGGGAGTAGCGAGACAGATTGAGATGTGACTCAATCAAGTCTTCATGTACACCCAGATTTAGTGAGACTAACTCTCTTACTTTTTGTATTGTATACTAGTTTAATGTCAACAACCCAAAATTTTGCCCCAAGAAGTGCATTTTTTACTGGCAAATAAAGGTTGTAGCTTTCAGTAGCTTTCAAAGATCAGTAGAACTGTTGGAATCAGGCAAATTGTGCAGCTTGGCTGTGGGCAAAATTTTAGGTGATTGAACAGACCGGATTGACCATACTGAGTTACTCTGATGCTTAGATTATTACTTTGCAGTTGATGCCACAAGAGTAACGCTGCAGCCCAAACCAGGTGAACCTGGATCAGACTATATCAATGCAAACTTTGTGCGGGTATGTTTTGACATAGTTTATGTAACTTTCTGAGTTTTTAAACTTAATTTGTTGGAATGATAAGAGTCATCATATAAGACAAACTCACATATCTGTATGTTGCATTGTATCATTGTTTTAGTTGCATGCGTGTATGTGTCATCTGACAAGTGATATATATATATGGGTTAGTGTACGAAAAGGGGTAACCTAAGTTCAAAACAGAATCCTACTGTTTTAGAGCACTGACCATGGATGTAACTAAAACATACGTCAGGAAAATGAATTCATAAACTGAAGAATTAGAAAACAAGTGAGAAAATGAGATTTCTTGGCTGTCCATATGTCCAGCCTTGTTTTGGTGAAGAAGGACGATGTAAAGTCAACATACTGAAATTAGGTAAGATCATTTTAATATGCACACATTTTCACCATTCGGCAGTGGTACGTTCCAGACCATGTTTTTTTTTTTTTATGGTACTGTAATGCTTGTTATTCTGTCTCTCAGGGTGCCAATGGGAAGAAGGCCTACATAGCCTCTCAGGGCCCTTTGCCTCACACTGTCCAGGATTTTTGGAGAATGTTGTGGGAATACAAGATTGAAGTGGTTGTCATGGTGTGCCAGGAAGTTGAAGCGGGGAAAGTGAGTGCCATAAATCTAAAGACTTTACATGAAGATCCCTACAGTATTCAGGCCAAATCTTGATATGCTGTAAATGACACATTGTCCGATATTCCAACAATACACACTGTTACGATTCAAGATTAGAATCTTAGTGTCATATTAACACAGGAAATACTTGTCAGCATGAAGTTGAATCATAACTTGCCATAATACCAGTACTGGTAGATAAAAACCACAAAAGTGATTGGTTTCCTTTAATTTTAAGTTCATACCAGATGAACGCAGTACAGGTGGAAATCAACACAAACCACAAGTACATATAGGCCAAGTAGGCCTATATCATTAGTCATAGCTATTATGTGATACATTGCCATTGTAGCACTCACAACAATGGGTTGTCAATCAAATGGCCATGCTAAAAAGAAAACTGAAAATAAAAATCAGCTCAACAAATGCATTTACCACTTCTACCTAAGGTTGGTATGATTCCTGGGATTACAGATCAATGAAATACGAAAAAAACTCCCTTTGAATGGTGTTTGTAAGACTAATTTATGCAAAGTTGGACAAACGGGTCCTACATAGGCAGCAGAACCAGGGGGCTGGGTTCAAGTTGGGGAGCTAAGCTCCCCTACAATAATGTTTTTCTATAAACCAAATGACATCAGCTGGGCAGTTTGAATAAAAATGCTTAATAAATAAAGGAGAATTTGCAGTTTGTCCCAGATTACCACTTTGTCACCGGTAATCACCCAAATTGCCTCTCCAGCGATATAAATGGAGAGAGCTTCCGGGGCTTAGGCAGCTTTAAATGGACAGTATCGTGGTCTTGCGAATGATATCCTAGTCGTACACATACCAATGGTTTTAATTTGTTTGTGGCAAAAATCAAAATAAAGTTTGAGCCCTGAAATTAGATTGGTAATCGAATTGGAACAATGGGTTATAACAGTGATCTATTTCTGTAAGAAATATTTCCAGCAGGTAAAGCAATAGGCCTAATATCTAACAAAACTGCATGTCAAGCGCCTGGGCATATAATATGATTATTTTAACTGTTGCAGATATTGTCATAAATTCTGTCACAGAAATTTTACATGCAGTGTAACTTTAAGGCTGTAAATGTGAAAGGAAAAGGGTCATGGATTGACAAACTGAGGTTTTCATCACAGATTTGTAAGTGTGGTAGGCCTAGTGTCAGTTGATACGCCAGCCCACCCCACCACACTGATCCCCTCCTGTTATCTTCCTCCCATGTCTGAATCCAGGGGTATCTATCTTGACTCCAGTAACCAAGTGGTGCTAGTTGCCTGGTGAGTTTATACAATGAAAAGCAAGGTGCCGTTTATCTAATAAATATAAAGATGTTTCAACAAGTCAAAATTTGGATAATTAATAATATCTGTGAAAGGTAGGTGGAGAGAATGTAACTTCTTTTCTTGCCAATCAAGATTGTTGTTGCTGTTGCAAAGAACATGTGGGAATGGGAGCTGCCTCGGACTGCTTCAGTATATCACCTTTCGCTTGTTTTTTCCTTCACATTTCTCACAACAACAAGCTGTTTCAAATTAATCCATTAAACATACCCGTATGTAAAAACGATTAGTATAGATCTGATTCGGCTTTTTGGTTCATCTTTCATGAATGAACAGGCATGGATATATGGGAATGTTCCCTAACAGGTTACAGTGTATTGTCTATCTAGTGGTAGAACACTAGGATACAGTGTTGCCGTGTCACGGGAACCAAGGGTCTCAATTTATACCTAAAATTTGTATGGTAATTGTATAATTTCCACTAGTCCAGTGTCCATTAACTTCCACAGGGCCGGGGTGTATATTTGTTTCTGCATTAAGTATGAAAAGGTAGGCCTAAGCAAATGTGGAATTCATACATGATAATCTTATAAATCCCATAGATTAACCACTATTTTTAGTGTGGAATATCATCGTATGACCAATTCATGGTCGCCTGATTAGAAAATTTATTATGTTTGCTTGGTGATATACTTACACTATCTGTTTATATTCAGTGACTTTACGGAGCAGGTTTAATAGCCAGATGCACTTCCCATCCTGACATCAGGATGAGTATTGTTCCCTAGCTTCATGAAACTGAACCCAGTATGATTAAGGATATTGTTCACTTGATTGTCTGTTGACCATGATCAGTGTTTCTGCCAAATAGGTAACTAATTGTAGTTTTTGGAGTATATATTATCACACTATAATAGGCTTTACCTGAAGGAACATATGTTGTATGGCTATTTGGCGATCCTTCAAAAACTCTTTGTTTGACGTAACCCAGTCAGGACAAATATAGGGTAGATCTGTATCGATATATGCTAAAGGAAAGGATAAGGAGAGAAAAACATTAAAAAAAAAACATTTACCTCAAAAGCTGAATAAAAACCTCAATTCAGGGAAGGGCCTGTCATGTCATCCCAAACAAACGGATGTTTAGTGATGGCATTAGAGACACGAGTACACTGATGAATTCACTACCACACCTGGATTTCATGTATGGTAAGCCAAAAGGTATCTTACCAGTTGTCAAAAAAGGAAACATCTGGCATTAATGATAAATTAAGCTGACCACGGTTTTGTTCATGCATGTTCATGTGGTTTTGTTTTATTTGTTGGTGAATAATACTAGTTCACTAGTACAACGCGTTTAATGTTACTAACACCTTTTTTGAAGCAGGCTTTGCATAAGCGAGCCCATTAATACTGTTAAGGTATCTGACCATGATTTGAGAGCATGTTAATAAATATAAGCATTTGTCCTTCCCACAGCCAAAGTGTGAACGGTACTGGACCAAAAACCCAAAAGAGGAGAAGCAGTTTGGAGACATCCACGTGAAGCTGGTGAGTAATGTTAGACCCATATTTTCTCGGATCAGATACATACACTTACTCTCGCTTTCTAATTATCCACCTCCACCAATACCTTCATTCACCAGTCTATCGCCTCCCTTACCAGCTTTTTCCACCACCGTTACCCCAGTCCTCAACATTTTTTTCATGCATAGTTACATGTAGGTAGAGATGGATTTGCTGTTCCTTCCATCTGGGGGCTACACTTACAGATGGACATGTGCATTGTCATATTGCTTCAGTTGCAATTGAATCTTGAGAAATAGCTTTGATATCTGTTGCGTTTGCACATTTCATCTTCATCAAATCATCTTCCCCTTTGTTATTTTCTGCCTAGGTTGTGAATGTCATTTAATCCTCCAGTAAGTGTTCTCAAGATTGATTTTAAGAAGTTAAGAACAGACTTGCAAACATTGTACAGCTATTTTCGGCAGCACTCAAGTAGAAAACCGTATCGTCTATTGACTATATAATACTTCATACATATAGTCCCACGTGTACGGTTGTGTAACCCCCCATAAATTGCTTATGATGAATCATGCTGGACACAGGCGACAGTACACCATAGTTGTACCTGAAAAAAGCTTTATTCACAGAAAAAAAAACAGCGGATGATGCAACTTTTGTCTTTTGATTGCGGTCAGAACGCTCCAAATTCAAAGTTACAATATGGATTTTCATGGTTGAACATCAATGCACATTTACACTATTTTAAATACAAATTTACACTAAATTTTAACATTATTAAACCACAATTTGAACTAAGCAACGGATGTGCAATCATTATCAAGGAAAATATATTTATTAACATTCGGCTCGTGATCATATATGACGTGCACTTCTCACTGTGTTTATAAGAACGTTAATTTCCCTGATATCGGAAACATGAAAACATTGTTGTTGGTGAAATAAAAAAAAAAAACAAAGAGACTGTCAAAGTAACATTATCCCAAGATTTACTTTGACTTACATACAAACAATATTACTATTAACAGAACTATTCAACATATTGTGGTGCAGATCAATAGTGAACTTTAACATTATACACATAACATAACAGAACTTGTTTAACAGAATGTATCAAAATACAACAGAAAAGCACTGCTCGTTAAACTTAGCTTAATTGTACATACTATCATCAAAGTTGTGAAACACATCTTATGACATAAATCTACCTGCAAAAAGGTTTATTTACATAATAAAGCTGGTGGGTGAAGCAATGTTATCCATCTCGGACACAAGTGTTTTGGCTACAGTCAAAACACTCACCCGCTCAAGCTACATGATAGTGATTCAAATCATGAAAATCAACATTTCGCCAGTACCATTTCTGTGAAAATGAAAAAAAAAACATACATATACGGTATATCAATGTTCAGGGAGAATAATATTACCCTGTCACATACAAAGTAATATCAGCAGTGTGTTACAGTAAAGTGGGGTGCCTCTGTGGCAGAGTGGTTAATGTGATAATGACACGCAATGATCCAGGAGCCCTTAATCAATTTATTTATTTATTTATTTATTTGGTTCATGTTTTACGCCGTACTCAAGAATATTTCACTTATACGACAGCAACCAGCATTATGGTGGAAGAAAACCGAGCAGAGCCTGGGGGTAACCCACGACCATCCGCAGGTTGCTGTCAGATCTTCCCCTAAACAAAGTCAACATGCTTACTTCCTCTCGGGTCATATGTGAGATGATCTGCAAGCATGATGATCATTTGTTTCCCCCAGGTTCTGACTGGTTTCTTCCAAGTTCTGCCTGGTTTCCTCCCACCATAAGCATAAGCAAATATATTGTTGACTATGGCCTAAAACACCAATCAAATAAATAAATAAATCCCATTGCAGTACACTCTCATTGCTAACCATTCTACAAGGATATTAAAGATCACCAGCTGCTTTGTAAAGAGGCGGGGTTTGTCAGATCCTGGTTTACAAGAAATCTCTGCATTTTCCCACTTAGCAGTCTTTTGTAACACTGTGAAGTATGGAGCTTCCTTATTGAGCCTATGTTTTCACCTTGTATTCAGAGGGACGTTGAAGTACATGCTCCTGTGAACAGAGATAATGTGTTATGCTGATATTTAGAGTATTTGTTTGCTATCTGTTTTCCTGCTCATTGACATGTTTCCTGTAGGCCTCTGAGTACATGACATTGATGTTGCAGATCTGGCAATATAGTGACAGTGTAGACACCCGTGTGTAAAGCGCTCACCAAACCATGTACAGACTGCGTTTCTTTTCTTTTTTGTATATTATTGTGTATTAATAGACCAGTTCACTATACTTCTAAGTGGACTCGAGTCTTTATATGCAGTATATAAATATATGTACATGTGCATGAATATTTGAGAGATTTGAACACCTCTTCTGTACGTAACCCAGCAATTTCAAAAGCTTGATTTCACTCATAGGTATTACTCATCTCTTTGAAGTCAGTTTCTCCAGTACTATCTCATTTTTTTTAATATACCTAGGTAAAATTCTCTTTATTAAACTGACATTTATTTTTCATCACTTTGAGGTCAACATCGATGGAACTTTTTTTTTTTCATTACCCAGGTAAATGTTTCTAAACCTTAGTAAACTCACATTCATTCCCGTCACTTTGAGGTCAACATCATTATCTCCAAAATTACCTCCATTTTCTCATTACCAAAGCAAAAGTTGCAATTTGACTCAATCACTTTGAGGTCAGCATCTCCAGAACTATTTCATGTTCTCATTATTCAAGTAAAAACTTGATTTTACTCACACACATTTCTCATCATTTTGAACTAGGTCAATGTTCATAACCACAGTCATTGCAGTTTTGTTAGAAGCTTTATGTTTTTTCATCTTTTTGACTGAGGTCCTATTTTTTTGTTATAAAGTGTCTACCTTTAAAAATCCCTCAAGAACAATTATTAATTATTGTTCTTATACATCATGGCTCCATGGCCTTGTTGTTAGCGTACCAGCACAATGGGTTTCTCCAGGGTTCTGCTTGATGTCCTCCTACCATAGTCATACTACATGACGTCTATATTTATTTTTGTATTTCATGCTTTATGCCGTACTCCAAAATATGTCGCTTGTACGATGCCAGTCAGCATTATAGTGGGAGGAAACTGGGCAGAGCCCAGGGGAAACCCACAACCACCTAAAGGTTGCTGACAGACCTGATAAAGGCTTGCATATGTAGGGTATATATAACACAATGTCCATTTTAAACTTGCAAGCTTGTGCAGATAGGGAACATGGGCAAATGATGCCACGATGTCATCGCTAGCTGCTGTAGATATTCAACAGGCATCTAATAGTTACATTTTTTGGGGGATTTGATGCTGACTTTATCATTTTAGAGACAAATTCTAAGGGCTCCTGTAACTGTTTACTGCTTCACATATGATCACCACTGAAAAATGCTGACATGGCTGTAATAATGTATTTATTTATGTATTTATTTATTTATTTATTTCATTGGTGTTTTATGCTGTACTCAGGAATATTTCACTTGTACAATGGCAGCCAGCATTATTATGGAGGGAAGGAACCTGGCACAAGTTGCTGGCAGACCTTCCCAGAAATGTCCAGAGAGGAAGCCAGCATGAGCTGGACTTCAACTCACAGGGAGTGCATTGGTTAGAGGCTTCTGGGTCATTGCGCCCCACTGGCACACTAAGCAACTCTGCCTGACATGGTTGTAGAACTTCAGAGCATTATTATGTGTACAAATGTGTTCATGTTTAGTGCATGGCATTATTGTAGCACAGTTATATGTTCATATATTTGTTTTAGTATTGTAAAATCGTACACACATCGTGGTTGGATCCTACACCCATGATAATCGAACACCATTCGACGATGATCGGCCCACCAGCCAACATGGGCATAGGATATCCGGCTGTACTGTAATGTCAAGTACTTTTCATAAAATGACTTGAAATGTCCACAATCCCACATACATGTGTAATCCCCTCATTTTTAATTGCAGTTAGAAGAAATCCATGTGAGCATGTTTTTCTGCATGCGGAAATTAGGCGTGTGGAAGTCAAACCAGGAAAACCATATGCGGACCATCACCCATTTCCATTATTCTGGTTGGATGGACCACGACATTCCCCATGATTTTGGGGATATCATAGATCTACTGAGTCGCATGAGACAGCACCAGACCAATGACGACATACCTGTTGTCATTCACTGCAGGTGACTCTTTTCTCCACTGTGTCAATTTGTAGAACATAATCATGGGTCAGAAGGTCAATAAAATGAAGGGTGAAACATGTAACTTGCATAACACAGTGGTACTTACAAGTACATGTACATGTAGCAAACTGTACATGACATGCATGTCCATTTTCTTATATGAACATGAAAGAGTGATTGCTCACACAAAAGTGAATCCATAGAGTATACGTATATTATCAAAGCCACTTTAAAAACTAAAATATACTCACTTAAGCACTTTATTCAGCTTTGCTTTTGCTTTTTTGACTGCAGCTTTAGATAAGTAACACATTTGTTGGTACCACATGAAGGTTAGTAGTATCCTTCAGGCACCTGTGTCCTCCAGCCATAAGCCTGATTGCCGGATATCAACATTTTGCGGAGTATCATGTAACCATGGATTGACTAGTTGAATGTTTTTCTCATTCACCAAGATTTTAAAATATAAAATATCTAATAGTAGGATATAAGAGTTATTTAAGTATTTTGTTTTTACAGTGCTGGTTGTGGCAGAACAGGAACAATATGTGCCATTGACTATGTGGTGAATATGCTGAAAGAACGGGTATGACTCTGGCATATTACAGGGGTTGTTTTGTTTTGCTTTGTTTTTTTTTGAAAGTATTTGTGATTTAAGTTTCTTAGCTAACTTTTTGATTCTTTGTTTCTATTTTAATATGGATCATGTCACAATAGTAACAGTATTTTCATGCAGCTGTTAAAATAGTAATGTCAGGTACATGTATCTATGTACATACAGTAATTGATACTTGCTCTACTTTTCCAGATAATATCAGATAACTTCAGCCTGTATGATATAATCCTGGATATGAGGTCGCAGAGGCAGTCCATGGTGCAAACCCCAGTGAGTACCCTATAGCAAGCTTTAGTAAAGAGCAACTACATGTACATATATATATATATATATATATATATATATATATATATATATATATATATATATATCTGTAAATGTATTTCTTACACTACGGCATGCTGTTGGCTTGGTCCTAGTCTCAAACCGAAAATCATTGCTCGGGCGATCATTCAAGCGGCCTTATGTGAAGTTTTTCTGTAGATGAGTTACCTTCCACCAATTTATGTACATTCATGTACGTCATTGGTTGGGGACAATTTGTCAGCATTAAGTCCAGCTGATGGCTTCCTCTCCAGTCAAGGGTGAAGGTCTGTCAGCAACCCGGTAATGGTCATGGGTTTCCTACTACCACAGTGCTGACCTAATAAGTGAAATATTCATTTGTATGTAGTAAAATACTAATATATCAGACAAGGAAGGAGGTCTTTTAATCTAAGAAATGAAAATGTTTTCTTAAAATTAATACCAAATATACATGTAGATTATAGGGACCTCTTTATTGAGTATTTTTGAGTATCCAGTTAGTAAGGGATACAGGAAGTGCAATGCTGTTCTTAAGAAAACTATGTCTGTTGTGTTAATTCTGAGGAAATGATGGGATGAGGATTTACAAGTAAATTGCCCCCAGCATATAAATTGGCCTAGAATTTATATTTAGCTAAATCTTTTACAATTGATAGAGAATTGTCATTGTTTAAATACAGAATCTTACTTCACATTTTTAAACTTGTAAAGCTCTCTTATATAAAATGGAGTTAACATGCAATAACCTAAATGTATGTTATGTAACCTTCTGTAAGGCTGTCCCTGAAAGTCTTAAAGATTTACTGGAAGAATGTCCTATTACATCAGCATGTAGATTTTAAAGAGATCTATCTATTATATTTATGGGTGGAAGATAAAACTGGAAAAAAGTTTTCTTTGCCCTCAAGTGCTTAGGATCACCTTGAGAAGTTTAGCATGTTTTAACTATAAAGACAGGTATATCCTTTTTGAACCTGTTACTTCCAGTTACAATTTTTTGTGTTGATCAGTGCATTCTTCAAGCAACATGTAAGTTGCCTGTTACAGATTACAAAAAGCCGAATTAATTTGAACTATTAAGCTACTTAAATGGTATAATGTCAAAGTTTAGCAAGATGTGGGGATCTTGCATAAGTTTATTAACATAGTTTTGTATCTATATACACTGACAAATTACATGCGGTTAAACAACCTGAAAATTACTGCTGACTTTTCATGTTCTATTTTGTGTATATTGCCTATGTGTATCTATAGCTAGAGTCTGAAGGTGCAGCAGACATGGTCAAATGTGAAAGAGTGTCAACATTGTCATGAAAGATAATACCTGTACTGCTTCATGTTGCGAACCATAACTGATAATGATAACTGATTTGCAAGGTGTTTATACAAACATATTCTGAAGACATTATTCTGTGTTGTCTGATAACATTACAAAAATCCAACCAATGTTTTGTCTCGAAATTAAAATCAAATTAAATATATGCATAATATGCACTGAAAATTGCCCTTTCATATGTGAAAAGGTTGAGGAAAAAGGGCAATAGGGTATTCAATTTTTTGTACACTGATCTTTTCTCTGCATAGACAATTAAAAAATCAAAGTTAGTCAGTTACTTACCAAAAAGGCTTCAGCCTGTCTCCTCTTGACTTTCACTCATTAAACTTACTATTGTTGTACATGGCTTGACCACTGTTGTGGAGGGCTACATACTGTATTTCACCAAAACAGTTCACCCATGGCTATTTTCCTTTTGCTTTATTCTGAGAGTTTTATAGAAGTTTTGAGGTTTGTTATGAAGGTGCATGGAGGATGATGTTCTATTGAGGAAATGTAAACTTCAGCAACAAATGTAACTTTTCATGACCTTTATATGCATTTAAGAGTGCCTTTTTTTTTGTTAAGATTTTTAGGACAAATAAAGTACTAGGGTGTACCAAGGTGCTGTATTGAGATACAAAAGAAAACTCGTTTATCACCATCAGTACTTCAGCACATTAAAATATAAGTAGACAGTTGTCTGCATGTATGTATTGCTTATTTTTGTTTTAGGATCAGTACAAAGTTGTCCATCTGGCTGTCAAGCAAATGTTTGAGAATGAAGTGAAGCAAATGAGCATTGAACAGCACAACTATGAAAATGTTCTCTTGGAGGACAAACCAGCCATTAAGACATCCCAGGTAGACTATTTTCTGATGCCATTTCATTGCGAACATGTAGCTGCTGCCACATAAAATATACATTTACATTTAGTTATGAATCAGCAAAGTACATGCCATAGATAAACAGTGCCTGATATTCTATCTTTATTATGTCTGTTGGCATCTGTCATCCATTGCGTAATATATTCTTATTTGCACTATATGTTCAAAATGAAGGGGCATATTTATCAAATTTCATTGGAATATGGGCCCGAAGAATTCATAAACTTTTGGAGTATGTCTATCAGTAGTTTGACATTGCACCAGACAATAACTTTTGTCATGTATGATGTGATATCTCCAGAACTGCTGGGCCAAATGTTATCACATTCATTTTGAAATCTAATGATAAATGTCTTAAGATAACAGACCATCTGTTGATTCATCAGAATTTTGACATCATCACAGACAATAGAAAACGTCACTCTAGTTGTGCGAAATCTCCGGAACAGCTGGGTCAAATCTAATCGTGTTTGCACCTTAACAGTACATACATTGGAATTACTTACGATGTACATACCTGTATTTATGTATTTAAATATCTATTTGTTTTTGTCTTCTTTATCATGTACATATGTACATTGCTCAGTACCGCATGACATTGGGGGAGCATGAGACTAGGAAGAAAGTCTTTCCTCTTGTCTTTAAATTGGATTCCAGTGGAATCCATTATTTTTTAATCTGTACAATATCCATGGAATTCTTTCATGTTATAATCCATTATGTGACTGGACATCATTATCATTGAGCATAGGACAAATGATTCAAATATAAATGACCTATTTGTCATTGTTCATTTCAGTGTGAATGCCAAAGGATTCCATATGCGACACTACTGTTTTTGGAATAAAACGTTTCTTTTTTTTGCTAATAATTGCACTCAGAAAATTATTATCATTATTATTTTTTTTTAATTATTATTGCTATTACTGCTATAATTACACTTACAGCATTTGTGCCAGGTTCATTAGATTTATTTCTGCTATACTGTTCATGAATTTGTACACCACATTCTTGTATTTTTATTACAGACAGAGCATCCAACAAAGAAGCAACTTCATGAAGAAGGTAACCTGTTGATTAACAACTTATTAACTCCCTTTAATACTCAGCTATTTAAAAAGACTTGTCTCTTTTATTTTAGCTGTTCTACTATGTTATGTAAACTGTTGAAAGCATTTCATCTTATACATGAGTCTTAGACTTGGGAAAACTGTTTTGTAGTATAATTCAGTCTCCACAGCTGTGTAGAAAATACATACATATATATACATATACATGTCAACTTTAAATAAAACATTATCAGATAATGTGTTTTAGAGTATAAAAGAGGCTGCTATATCTGATCTGCCAAACTACATGTATATTGGCTTTTATTTTCTTCAGATTCCATTTCTAAACCAGTTTCTAAAAGTGCACAGTCACCCAAAGACCAAACAGTATCATCCAAGCAGACAACTCAGGCACAAAATCCATTTGCTAAAGCTGCAAAACCGACAAGCATTGCCCTTACCAAACCAAACGTCAAACCAGATGTTTTAAACAAGAAACCAG
The DNA here is from genome assembly GCF_032854445.1 of Liolophura sinensis. NCBI lineage: Eukaryota > Metazoa > Mollusca > Polyplacophora > Chitonida > Chitonidae > Liolophura > Liolophura sinensis. Next base: position 42,498,725 of record NC_088301.1, on the reverse strand, counting down.
CAATTTCAGATGGTAAACCCCTCCTTAGTCCCAAGCCTGTGCTAGACGCTGAAAGCAAATTAGTAACTTCGTATAAACAAGACCACCCAGGTGACAGTCACAGTTCAGCTCCAGCTAAGGCTCATTCAATACCAATATCATATGAAAATGTTAGTTCTCTCAAGAAACCAGAGACCCCATCACAAAAGTATGTCACAAAGATTACTGTGGGTCCAGAGGCAGGGAACCAAAGCCCAACAAAGAATCCAAAACTCAAAGGAAGGAACAATCAACCTGTTGCACTGGCACCTACAGATAATGCAGCTTCCTCAAGCAGAGGGAAAGGCCCTGATAAATCCCGTTTGTACTCAAATACAGAGCATGGTGCTGAAAAAGGAGGTCAAAAGATAAAAGCTGTTGCCCCTAGCATAGCGCAAGGTATTAGTGTGTTTTCACCACCAGACACAGCCCCAACACAAGGAAGGATTGACAAAAGTCCTGTTTCTGGAAAAAATGAGAAAATTCCACAACCAGGAGCAATTCAGCGGATAGAGGTTCAGGGATCAGAGTATGCTTTAGTTTCAAGGTCAGGAAAATTATCTGGAAGCTCTACCACAGTACCAATTTCCACCCGACCACCTGCTGTCCTCCCTCATTCCAGTAGCCCTGCATCAGGACCCTATGAGGATGTTGATACTGAAGGAAATAAGGACTACTCCTATGCTGAGCACAATGCCACAGACAAATGGCCCCATCAGGGACTGGCTCGCAAGTGCGAACAAAAGAATCAAGCTCCAACTCGGCCTCCAAATCCATATGAAGAGATTGATGTTGACACGATGACAAAGAAAGGTGTAACGAGCTGGTCAGATTGTACCTATGCCTCTGTGGATAATCCAGATATTGATTTTAACCACCCTCCTGTTCCTGTCCCAGCCAAGACACCAGAAGCTTACATCGATGAAGGTACTGCAAATTCATATATTTCTTAACTAGAATTGGTGCAAACATGCTAGCACTTTTGCTTGGACATGAATTTGCTGCATGGGTGTGAGGCTCATCAGTGGGTCACTGGTTTCTTTCCAGGCATTTTGGAAAAGTGAAGATATAAGTATGTTCTTCGTTAGATGGTCTAACCATATGAGAAAAAAAAACTATATATTCCTGCTATAGTTAAATGTATATTGGCTAAAAAAAGCAAATGTGGAATCAAGTGAAAATTTAGGTTGAATGTCGCCAATGCAGTATATCCGTTATATATGTTCTCTATTACGTGCAGATGAAGAACCGATTGAGAAGAAAAAGACGTGGGGCATGATTTCTTCTGTAAGTCATCAAATCATTTGATTTAATAATGACAGATTTTAACTCATTATTGTAGGGAAGCCTAATTTTGATAACACTTCATTCACATTTCTCTGAGGGGTCTCTTAAAAGATGCGTGAAAAGGTACTATAAAATGACTAGTATGGTTTAAAGCCAAATGAAGATTTGCCAAAAGAATGAGAATATTTTTGAAGGATATTTTGTATTTTTTAATTACCCCTATTTTATGCCTATTTTCTGTCATTTGGCAGGAATATTTGGAAATGACATTTTTGATGAACATACTGAGACTGCAGGACTAGCTTAGCATCCCCAATTCCTTGTTCTGCCCCTACAAAGTTGTTTTGAAAGCTGTCACCAGGGCAGGATACTTAATTTTAAAAGTATAGTTTATAGCCATTTATACAATAGAAGAAAGAAGCTGAGGATTTTTTGGTAGTTTTATATGTTAGGCCACATTCTAAAGATGAGATTAAAAAATAAAAATGAAGCATTTCATGTAGCCTTTAATGGAGTGATTGAATTCAGGATATTAGACGGTAATGGCACCCTGTCGGAGTCAAAACGTTATGCATGGTTTCAGAAGGTGGTCCATTTAAGGAACTAATTACATTAAGGTGTAATGTAAGTGTTGAATTTTTATGTCTTCCACCAGCATGTGTTGTGTGACCATGTCAGCATTGTATTTCCAAAAGTAATTGGCCATTCTTTACATCTTTGGACCAACATTTATCAGATTTGTCTTGAAGCTACATGAAATGGGCCTTGAGAAATGGTCTTCTTTTAGGGTGTACCTATTTTAATGGTCAATAATCTGAACTCCAGAACTAACAGGCCAGATTGAAGCAAATTTTTTATGTTTGAATCTTATTGGCAAATGCCTTAACAACTGATAAACTCTTGGGGTATGTCCTTTCATTTATTTGCCCATTATGAAGTTGTAGTAGGTAACAACATAAAACTAAAGGGCTAAAATTTAATCAAATTTAAATAATAGTATGGTGTATTCTTGCATGTTTTGTGTAAAACATAGTGCCATATACATGTAGCACTATACTAGGTTGTCTCCCTTCATGGATAGACAGACCAGATTATAAATTATGTGATATCACTCAGCAATCATGAGTTGACAGCAGGATATGGCAGAGAGAATGTGAAGCCAGAAGTGTGAAGATCGGTACCTTAGAACAAGATTTTTCACACTGTCCTTCCCCAAATGCCTCCTAAAGCATTACTCTATCCAAAGGACCAAAGATCTCTTATATATTACAATTAACATCACTACATATTTTTTTACCTTTTTACCTCTGCTTAAGCCATAGTGCCAAGGGCACACAACTTGCCACTATTTAAGCATTTACATTTACAGTTAAAATGCTAATTGAGGGTAAATTGACATGAGGCAGTATTTCACCGGTTACCTGTACAGGTACATGTATGTATGACCATTTGTCAACTGTCCGACAGTCTTCGCTGCTCTATTCTTGCTTTCTGTACTGTTGTTTGTTATATTGTGGAATTGGTTATCATTAAAATATAAATGTACTACATGTATACATGCATGTTCTATAAAATTTTTCAGTTTCTTTTTCTTAGTTCAATCCATCAAAGCAACATACTGTATCAAACAGGTGTCATTTCTCTGTTTTACCTCTTAAACTGTCTCTGTACTCTGTACAAGTATATCACAGTATACACAGTGAAGGAAGATGGAACATGATCAGTTTGTACATGTAAATATTGTACATTAATGATTTCAAAGTGATTTGAGAATATCACCTTTTGACACTTTATACAGTCATTTCACTAATTGTGTGTTTAACAACCTATAGTGGGATTCCAGTATTATCCAGGCATTTCCTTATTGACTGAGACATTGCCTTACCCCGAAGTTCTAATGTAACAACTGCCTGTTGATCAGCACATCAGCAGCAGTGCATTTACAAAACAGACTTGTGAGACACCGTGTCACTGATGTTTAACAATAGGCCAGCAGAATTGACCATGTACTGTCCACAGTTTGGCCAGGGCGCTGCTTATTAAACTCCAATGCATACATGCAACTCTTGTGTTGCCAATGCATTCAGGGGGTACCTTGTTACTGATGGACAGCACGTTGACATGTTGGGTATTGGTTGTACTCGAATGCCAATTACATATACGTGTACATGTAGATAATATGTGTTTGTAATGAAATTCTAGAATGTGAATGTAAAATCATGGCATAGCCAATAAAGCTCAGGATTTGTGTTGATTTACAAATTGGTTGAAGCTTAATGTACACATTGAATTTAAAAACTCCCTTTTAACTAAATCCAGATTTGCCTGTACATATGTATTGATACCAATGATGTCTACCTTTGCACTTTATTCTAGCATGTTTTATCCAAGGTGAGAGTTATTTTTTTAAGTTCACTAACCTGTAAACAAGAATCTCTGTTCAGCAGATGCTTTCATCAAGAATTTCTGACAGCTCAATTTAACTGTATTTCACATAAGACTTGATCCTTTTTGAGTGCAAGTTATGTGCAAGTGCTAGCAAATAACATTGACATTGGGTCAAGTTTAAAATTCAATGTTTGCTGACTGAAATTTTTTTAAGTGATTGTACAGTTACAATTTAGTATTGCTCGCTTAAAGGAACATAATTTCTGCTATAGCTTTGATTTTATTTCCCACCAAAATGATGCCTTTGAGAGCATAACTTTATGCGTGAAAGCAAAGCCCCTGTACACCTGAAACAACATTGAAACCTGCATGACTGGTCTGCTCACTCAACCCGCTAGGCTGCCATTATAGACAAAATGATGACATAGAGATGTTACCACATGAATCTTCTTGCATATGTCTTGGATGTTGCATAGCTGCTGAAGTATTTCTTCTTCAGGTCAAGAGTAATAAATTATCTTTTCTGAACTTTACCTTGATCATTTGAACTTTTCTATCTTGCTGTCTGGAAATCATATTCATCTACACATTTGCATGTCAAAACTGTTTTATGTAACTAATCTTTGTTAAATTTGAATATATTGGCTTAAGTTGTATTTATTTGTTGACATGTACAAATAGCTTAAACTAAGATTGAAAACATTCAGGTGGTGGCATTCCATCACTGACTATGTTCAAAAAGGTTTCTCTGATAATATTTGTTACATGTGGTTGAAATTTTGATCACAGATGGGCAGTAAATGAAATTTTCTTTTCTCTTTTCTTTTGAAAATTGCTCAGTTGACTTCCAAAACATGAAATGTCACTATCTGATTTCTTGTACATCTTTATGTGGACAGTGCAGTTATTGCATGTTGCAATGAATAGTAGGACACAACACGAGTTGTACGTCTTTCAACTGCTAAGAACTATATTAAGGAAAATCATCATATCTAACTGTGCCAGATGCAATAGGTCTTTTATTATGCCGAATGAGACCACATGATCATCCCATCATTTGACATTATGACCATTGAAGACAGAAGGTACATAGGCCAGTGAAACACACTGAAGCAGACGCCGCTCGTACTGGATTTCAAGGGGGCGCAAAACCAAAAGTATGTCTCTGGGTGAAACATCTTGCATTGCAGAACCCCACGTCATGGTTTTATTCAAATTGAGAAATGTATATGAGGTATAATAATGTACATGGTTTTATTTTCCAGATAACAAGTAAAGCAGAAGTTATTTCAGGTAAGTTTTTTAATAAACTGACATAACTGTTTTACGTGCAAGACCTTGTATCTGAAAGGGCCGTGACTGGACCTCATAAACTGGGACATCAAATGGCCTTGAAAATGTAGAACTGAATTCAGAGATAATATACATGTATATTTTTTTTTTTCAAAAGTTCAAAAAACGTTTTTGACATATCCAGTTTCATATTTAATTCAGGGTACATGTAGTGTCAGGGTGAAGTTTTATTTGTATTTTTTTGTCACCCATTGTTAATGTTTTCAATACATCTTCATGAATTTTAAAGGACTTTCCTGACAACTCTTTCTGGTGAGCCAGCCATGTGTACATGTAGTATATGATATATACAGTGGCTGTTTTTGAGAGTAATGATATTCGTTATACTACTGTTTGAGTACATTAACCTTCACTGATTATTTCAGGTAGGTTGAAGGGAAAGCAGGCAAAGGAGTCTGAAGCTGTTGCATTGAACAATAAACACATTAAAGGTAAGCTTTGTCAGTGTATACCTGAGAACATGTACACATAATTAAAATGGTATTGCAATCCTCACACATTTCATATTTTGTATCACACAAGTGCTTTTATAAACATATATATCCTGATATTTTGTTTGGTTATGTAGCAGGTATACCTTTTTCAAATGTTTACCTTTCAAAGGTATACCTTTTTCATGAATGTCTTCATGACCTTTCAAGTAGAAGTGTATGGGAGTTTACCAGATTATTCTATAGAAAATATGACTTGGTGTCTTTGGTGTGAATACATGTATGTTCTCCAGAAGGCATTAATACAGAGACATCAAATGTTGGACATGTATATTTGTGCCATCCCTTTTGGAAAAATGAGGGTATATACATGTACATGCTGTGATTGCTTTTTCTGGGGGTCAGGTTTTCTGTGATTTGCTCATACCTTGAATCCTGACTAGAAGACAATCATGAAACTCACATGTTACATTGATCATGTGAGATCTCAGTTCAAATTCAAAAACCAGCTTGATCATGCATTCCAGGATTGTCATTAGTCGTTGGTTTTTGTGCAGTGACAGCTCTAAATGTACACATAGTTGCATTTTAAAAAAAAAATCTGTATGCAGATTCATTGTGTGTAACCTCAGATTACGTTTTAAGACAACTGCATAAGTTTTGTGTATTTTATTGATTTTTTTTTTTTTTGATTAAAAAAAAAAAAGGAGAATCAGCTGCATTGTGTATATCAGACTTCAGATCAAGCTCAAAACCCATCCTAATCCATTCAGAACTTTTGCAAGTTTTGAGTTGGGATGTTATGTCTGGTGTTTTCGGCCTGATATTTAGGATGTACGTTTATACTCAGAGTCTTGAATTGTAACTCATCTTGTTTTTGTATTTCTTTTAATTATATAATTAACACAATATTGTGGATGAATCAGGCATAAACCAGAGAAAGAAGTACACACATGTACTATTGTTGTCTTGCACACTGAGGCTTAACATCATGTATAAACTTTGACTATTTTGTTATGACAGGCTTTGGCCATCGGGTTGGGAAGCCAGTGGGCTCAAGACCGATACCAAAGGGCTGGTCCCGTGAATCATCTCTATAGCGTCAGAAGTGAAGCCAAATCTCATCGTGAGGGTGCCAGTGAGGAACAAACTATTTAAACCTTATTTTTGTTACCTATTGTTTTTTCTTACAATTTATGATATTTGTTGAAGGAGAGTATATTTCCTACAAACCTATTTAATACAGGATGTGCCTCAAGCCAATGATGTTTTCAGTTAAATGTATATAGACAAAACATGTTGGTTATGGGTGAATTCTAGCTGCATGTGCTTTCTAAATTGCGTTGCATAGCGATTTCAATGGGTCCCTGTTACTGAAGATAAAATGCAAAAATTTGTGACTGTTTCATTTAGAAGAGATGCATGATGTAGAGGATTCACCTTGAGCTACACGTACACATCGCATGGAGACCAGGTAGTCACATACTGGCCATCTCTACATGGATTTCAGTTTTGCTAATGAATGATGCAGTTGCAGTATACACAAGGGTACTTTAGGGATCTGTGTTGTGTGCAATGTGAAGAATTCTATAATGTATATTAGAAAACTTTGAAATTTGGCTCTTTCGTAAAACATACATATTAGCTGGATAAGTCCATGGGTAACTACCTGAAATAAGTAGAATGCAGCCTTATCACCCAGCATCAGTGACAGTCACTATCTAAACTAATTCATTTCTCCTTTTTTTGATTTTATTTAAGAAATATTCTTAAATCATTTTTCAAGAAAATTTATACAATTTGTAAATTTTTACATTTAAAATCAAATTATCAGGATTATTTCACCAAATATCGAGTGGTGGCTTTATTATTTTGTGGAAACATGTAAGAACACATTGTTGTTGAAAAGTGGTTAAAGAAATGGAGTAGATAGAAATTTGTATTTTTTTATTGTTTATTTTATTGGTGATTTTTACTTACTTACTTATGTTTTGTGCATTTTTTGTGTATCCTCTGAGGTGTATCCTCTGTATCTATCAGAGGTTTCCTTCACAATCTGTTCAATGACAACGGGTTCATGAACAATGCACAGGGCTTCTCTTATTATACTTTTCATCGAATTTGGATGCAGCATTAAGATTGATGTAAATGTTGTAGAATTGTTGTAAACATATGGAGGTAAGGTACTAATGAGTGAAATTTAAGGGTACAAATGTACAAGTTGTATACTAATAGAATATAAATGATGACTTATCTCTTGACTACAGCACATTTTTTGTCCAGATCACCTATGCGATAGTGTGTGTTTGATGTTATTTATTTTTTCTTTTAAAATGTAAAGGCTGGTTCCTTAACATACTTCTTTGAGGGTTGAGACATTTTTAATACATTTTGTGGGATGTATAGACTGTTATTTATTGAATTGTGAAGTGTGAAGTGCTAGGACTGATCATACCATTGATCCATTCTGTACAATGGGTTGTGTGTATTCTTTTGTGATGTTATGCTGGGAATGTATTAGCATTTTCTGATGGGTACGTTTGAAAATGCGAAAGTATCTTCTCTAACAGGATATTTACTCTTGACAAACACAAGGACATAATACAGAGATCTGACATCTTAATGGAGTTGTCAGGAGGCTAAATAGATACCCATCAAATAAGGCTCGTGTAAGTTTTCGTTCGTTTAAAATGTTTGAATTTAGTTCCATTAAAAATCTGTAACCTATGTGTTTAAAGGGGGTCATATGGTCCGGTTATTGTGCAGTGCAGTTGTCAGATTATTAGGTACTAGCGGCACGAACATGAGACAACTGATCAAGCGATGCACTGACGTAGTACAGAAGTACTATACCACACTGACTAACGAATAGGTCTAACGGATCTCTGACTGTCGGCTACAAGATATTAGGTTTTAAACAATGTTACGTTTTAGGACCCACATTCCTGGTGTGAAGATACAAGTGCTGCAGTGTAGTGGGCGAAAGGAATCTTCGTCTCACCCGGCAAGATTAACTTGAAATACCGAACCTAATTCGGTAAATCCGAGCAGTGCAGTGGTTTGTGTTCGGCTACGTTTGTCTCTCGAAGAAAAAAAAATTCTCACATTTTCTGAATTCAAAGAAAAAATTGAATCGACACGAATTCGGCATCTGGCTATGTTACTCGCGAAATTTTCTTTTTTTTAATCGGGCCTGGCCGAATCACTGGAAATGCGACCATTTAGAATCGTGCAGCTAAAGAGTACTAACAGACAACAATAAAATATTTTTGCAGAAACATAATTTGACCAGTATTTTATTAACTAAGTACTATGCTTCGCAATAACGATGCTCTTGGCGGGTTTACATACGCAAACAGAAGTTAACTTTAAGGAGATTCTAAAACTCAGAGCGACAGTAAACTCAAAAAGTTGAACTACTTGGGTAAATCGGTGGTCTTCGATTCCAGACCCCTAATTACTCTTCGTTCCTAAGACATATTGCATGTTAAAAATCCCTTCTGGACTCATCAAAAGTCTAAGCAAAACGACGTGTGATGAAATAATTACATGGTGAAAAAGATATATTTGTAAAACTTCTTTCTCATAAAAATTCATCTTTGAAATGTTAACCCATAATCATTCATTCGTCTTTGAAAGTTTTTATCTGTTGTAAGGTGGCTATTCATTTTTGAAACATCGTTGTGCCATAGTTATTAATTCATCTTATTTTATTTGTTGAAAGATGGTTAAATTTTTTTTAAAAAGAACCAAATAAACAATTTAATGTTTCCACTTCTTTACTCAGACATAGTCCTCATTTGCCTATCATTCTGGCTGCAAAATTTATTTTAAATTGTCAAAATATTGTACAAAGATTTCAACAGAAGTGCAATGGTGGCGACTCACGTTTGTGAAAGCATAACTTTACATTCAGAGTATAATTTATGAAATCAGTACAAACGTGTAAATACATATAGCTGAAAAGTTTAGTAAAGAAAATTATGATCTGCTGTCGGACAAACTGTGCAAAATATGAAATCGAGTTGTAGGATTTTAAAGATAATATGTCAGAAACTTCATTATGCCAGCCTTGAATACTTGCATTGCTAAAAATGTCCGAATAGACTTGAGCCAAGCTAATGTCTAGTGTGCATCCGTAATTCTCTTTGACTGAAAATGACTGTTCGGGAGGCACACCATCTTGGCGTGCTTTCCCTCTGGGAAGATGGTAAGGAGTGCGTGGCAGTGAACACTTCTTGCTATATACACTGTTGTAGACAGATTTATAAAACTTCAGTGTTTTGGCAAAGCAAACAAACAAACAATTGTCTGTCTATGTATACCCAAAATGTTGTGCATGTGAAAATCCCAGGTGAACTCTTATGGACCTGGCCCCCATTTCACTAAAAGTCGTAAGTCAAAACACTGATCCTAAGATAAATCTTACGACATACGACCGTTTCACAAAGCAATGCTACTGATCCCTTATTCTGTACCGACTGAACTGACGACTTGGGACTTATGATTAAGATTTACGTTTAAGATTTATACGAATGCATTGAAATACTTCCAAGAAAATACTTCACAGAACTGGGTATACATTTTTGTTTTTTTTGACGGAATGGAGGGTGTATAACGAAACTAATAGATATTTGTAAATTGTTCATCATTCAAATGTCGCTGTATTATCTGCCTATCCATGATGTACTCCTAAAGATTTATATTCTTTGCCCTTATATCACAATCGGCACATTCCAGTTTTCGAAATACATGTATTATTGTTTATAGAGTTGATTCCCTTAAATTAATAAACTGATATGAAAGATTTGGCTGTTCGATTTGGCGTAGATTTCATTTTTTTATAGGCCAAATTGCAGTGATACGGATCGATTGTGCCTTCTTTTACCAGCTGGGTTGCAGTAGGAAGTGGAATCTTAGTAACTTAAACCATGTGTACTTCTGACATACGGTTGTCGTTATGTTTCGTCGTATTTTCCCTAATGGCTATGTTTTTAGCCCTGTCAAAATTGGCCTTGGGGTATTGTAGCAGTCGGCGTCAGTCATTCTAACTATTCAACGTTACCATCCAATGTTTAACCAAACGTATATGTACTTTGAAGTGCATTGGGAAAAGTCTTTTTCACGTTCATTTTGGGACAGAGATATCTCTGAAAGTTTATACATTAAACTTAAAGCCCACGCGCAATTAGGGTTCATCTATATGACTATTGTTTTCGTTGACATTGACCGCTTCTGAAAGCCTCGAAGTCGGGGACACGGGGACACCTCTATTTCGAGTTATACCAAGGTTTTAAAAATGGTACTTGTTGCTACCTTGTTTGGTGTTGAGTACTTAAGAGGTTAGGGCAAGGAAGCGGGACTGGTTGGCCTGGTGTGACTATAATTTGAGTGGGTGGAACGTCATGTCTGGTATGATACTTCAGTGGCGGCAGCATTTTGGTGGCATGGACTCGCCCTGACACAAGAAGACAAAGTATATATATACACCCACCCGATGACTCCTTGTCACCGTATGACTGAAAAATTGTTAAGTACGGCGTTAACACCCAAACATTCATTCATTCATCCGTTTCATCCAGCTTTATTTTGCAGTCCTTCACACCCTCTGCGATGCGGGATATATATATATATATATATATATATATATATATATATATATATATATATAGGCCCGCAAACCTCAACTCAACTGAGTTAAACTCTTCACAGCCATGAGCGTTCCACAACTATGCATCTAGGCTTGTGGGGTAAGATATCAAGGTAAAGTAACAAAACAAACCGGAGCTTAAATATTTATTTTCATCTTACAGAAATACACAAAAATAAAAATAAAGAGTATACTCCGCAAAGCCAATGTGGAGCAACACCCACATGAATATTTATGACACACACGATCGAGGGTTGTTCAAGCTTTAACTACCGCCTTGCCGATATTATCTCCTGTAAACAGGCCGTAGAAAGCAGCCCTCATGTTTTCAAATCCTTCCGTCACTGTTTCTTTGGTTTGCACTTTACCCTGTGGATGGGAAGGTCAAAAGAAAACAGAATAAACTAAAACAAAGCCTCGTATGGTCACCACTCAAGCACGTTTGGAAAGCAACAAGAAAGGATGGCAGTATGAGTAATAAACCAAGACATGCCCTAAGTTAAAAGCGCAAATCTCACAATCTGTGTAATGTAAAAATACTTAACGCTTTACATATAGACTTTATGAACTCAGGTAGGTCTACCTGCTGAATCCACCCAATCGTTTCCTTGATGGCATCTCCCCACTTTGGCAACCATCGGAGCACAATGAAACCCTCTAACTTAAGTTGCCGACTGATGATGATTCCATTGGCATACGGACCTGTGTGGCAAATTACAGCAGAAAATTAAAAACCATCTGACAATATTTATTTATTTACTGGATTGGTGTTCTACGCCGTACTCTAAGGATATCTATATACAAACGGCGGTCAGCCCTATGATCGTAGGAAACCGGGTGGAGCCGGGGGAAACCCCCAGCGATGCACCCGCAGTCAAAGACAAATAATATAACTGTCTTAATGCATAGTTTTCAAGAATTTCTTGTATTTCCAGAAAGAGCCTCCTGCCTAATTATAAGTCTTAGATCCGGACACGCTTATGCTATATAGCTAAAGCTGCAATATGTTGATATTTCTTAAAACCATTAAAAAGCTGCATGCATGACCAGTCAGTTTCACGGCCAGTCAGTAAAGTTGAGACCAGCGACGGTCAGCTAACCTCTGAGTTCCTCCCCCTTAGCGTTATATGTAGATATAGCACCACACAAAGATACTCTGCCAAAGGTCTTCATGTTGTGTATTCCGGCAGTGAAGGCTTCCCCACCTACCTGTAACCAAATTCATCAGACAAACTTCATGGCGAGATCAAATAAAGTATACAATGACCACACATTTAGCGAGGGTAATAGCTCACAAAGATTTAATTTTGCGCATAGGCAAGAGCGGTTATATAACAGAAGAGAAAACAAATTAAGTAATGGAAACCACAGCTGATAATCGAATGTCTCTGCAGAAAAGTCAAAGATAAACAACATCAGTCAAAACGAAACGTGCCTATAGGCCTACCAAGTGTTAAATTAGAAAATTTCATTTTCTGTGCCATTTCAGAAAACCGGGTGAGTTTTGGAAAAAAATTGTAGCCGTGGAATCCTACAGAAATGAAATGTAGGAAAAGGTGTCGATTAAAAGACGACGTTGGTACAATGGTCAACTCTGGTCATAATTTTCCCGTGACTATGTGCCTGTACTTACGTTGTCGAAAAAGCAGTCAACACCGTCTGGGGCAGCCTCGCGTATGGCCTTTTCCTGGTCGGCCACCTTTTTGTAGTTGTAGACGACGTCTAGCTTGAGATCCTCACGCAGCCACCGGCATTTCTCCTCTGTCCCTGCAAACGCGATGACCTTACATCCCTGAAATACAAGAGCGGTACAAAACACTCCGAATCACGAACAGGGTTTACCGTTTTGCCATTGGCGCCAAAATTCAACCATGTACCACATTTCCAGAAAATATCTGTATATAAATTGTAAACATATTGTAATCTCCCCTCTATCGCCCTACCCGCCTTCATATACCCATCTTACGCTTTGCAATGGGTACCACAAATCATGTGACCCCGTATATACACCCGCATGAATCGCATCCAGTCATACATTGATCCTTGCAATCTACCCCACAAGTCACCTCACTGCCCCACTAGCTTGCCTTAAGGTTTGCACTCTGATCCATAAGTGATCCCACTGCCCCACAAGTGTTAGCTTACCCTGAGCTTTCCAATCTGCCCACAAGTGACCCCACTGCCCCACCACCCTCAGCTTACCTTGAGCTTTGCGATCTGTCCCACAAGTGACCCCACTGCCCCGCCTGCGCCGTTCACCAGTACCACCTCTCCCTCTTTCGGATGACAGATCTCCAGAAGTCCGAAGTAAGCAGTCATTCTGATTACATGGAAGATTATGTTTGTTTTACACAATCAAATTGCACCCTAATGAATAGTATATTTATGGAAGAGATGTTCCAAAGTTGATGCTGAAAGCGAGTGAGTGAGTGCTTGGGGTTTAACATCGTACTTTTAGTCATACGATGACGAAGGAATCCTTAGAGTGTATGTAAAGTGCCTCATTGTTGCAGGACGGATTTCCACCGCTCTTGTATCTAATGCTTTTATCAGTGCTGTTTCACAGAGACGCCTTATCCAAGGCAAGTAAGCCGGCCCGTCCGAGCCATAATACTGATACGGGCTAACTAGTCATGTTGAACGCCAAGCGAGGAAGTTACAACTTCATCTGTTAAGGTCTTAGGTGTAACTCGACCCTGGATCTACCGCTCCCCAAGCGGACGCTCTACCAACTGTGCTATCGGGACGCACTGTCATGAACAGTAGAGAAATCAAGTGGTCGACGGGTAGGTCCCTTAGGATTTCGTATCCGCAGAAATCCTGCTCTCAGACTGCTCATTTAATCATGCTATTGTACGGGTACCGCTATCATCTTACCCAGGCATTCCGAGTATTCCTAAGGCGTACGACAGAGGAAGTTTCCCAAAGGGTGGGACGGGGCGGAGAAGGGACTCGTCAGACGTTACTGTGTGGCTACGCCAACCCACATTGGCCACGACGTAACTGTCCTTTGGGAAATTGGCATTTCGACTTTCCTTTACCCTGGAATAAAAAAAATCTTGGGTCTAAATCGATTTATTTATTTGGTGTTCAAGCAAGACAGGAACCAAAATAATCGTGGGAGAAACCCGGGCAACGCCCAGGGTAAAGTCACGATCATGAGCAACTTGATGGAAACTATTCCATGTACAACCGGAGAGGGAACCAGCATGGACTGGAGTTGAACTCACAACGGCCGTATTGGTGGCAGCCTCCTGGGTCATTGTGCTCCGTTATCACGCTAACTGCTCGAGCACGGATGTTTCTCGTGGATCAAAAATGCCGCATGTCAATGATACCATACAGTGCATCGCTAAATAATGATTACAATTTGAATACTGATTTCACTCAGTCGCCTAGAACACACCTTGTGTTCTTCCTACATCATTGAAAACTGTTGATTGCTTCTCCCTGTTTTACCCTATTGTACTTTATACACTTTCTTAGTTCTTTGGTAGTTTGTGTTAAACGTCGTTTTGGGAGCCGGCCTTGCGATTATCGACCCGGAACGTCCTTATTCGTTGACAACTCGTATTCGAAGGTCTGTTTCGACGCATATACACACAAAATGGTCTTACACATATACAATAAAGTTATGAATACACAGTAAAGTTATGAATATAAAGAGGGCTTAGGCATATATAGGTGTCTTTAAGGGCAAGAGATCATTATAAGTTATACTGTTCCATTCAGTCATGCACGCGTTCCAGCATCATCCAGTGAATGCACTTACTGAGCCACTTGGGAGCCAATCATCGTGTCCCCTTCCTTCAGACTTCGAGCTGAATACGGTCTGCAATTTAAATGAAGAACAATAAAGCACTGCGCATATATTAATGTTGTAAGAAATACTTTACTCCATACCGGGTTGGTCATAACAAATTAAATTATATATATATATATATATAAATATATATATATATATATATAAATATATATATATATATATATATATATATATATATATATATATATATATATATATATATATATATATATATATATATATATATATATATATATGACGCTCGTGATTGTTATATATGCCACCTATAACTTAATTACTATTCAAAAGCTTTCGAATGTAAACCATAAACAAAGGCATCTTCACCAAGTGCCTTACCTCATGTAAGGGTCCACGCTCAGGAAAACGGCCTCTATGAGTACATCTGTTGATGACCAATGAAAGCAGTATAGTATAATTTAAATAAACAGCAAATTAAGCTCATACAGCGAACATAACAAATGTATCTATAATACACCAGATTTTCACGAAGCAAGATGGCCGCACACCTTGTAAATATCCAGTTTTTTTCGTCTTCATTCACATCTCACTGGAAAGGCCGTTGTTCGGCATTCTTAGTTATTGGTAGAGACATATATACAGCAAGATCGAGACTTCAGGCTCGCTTTAATCTCTGTAAGTATTATCCAATATACTTGAACAGCAAACTCACTCTAATATTTAGTACAACAAAAATGCAAATGTGTTATCCAAATCACCTGTAAATTAGAATGTAAGTGAGCATTTCGCCTTCAAGGCAGTTCACAGTAAAACTCTGCGGTTAAGATGCATACATCCAATCAGGTCATAGGTCACCGAAATCTGTGGAGAACTATCTCCGTTCAGCCCACCACAATTCCACGAATTTCTTTTTAATAGGTTCAGAGATCTACACGATAATACGCAAATCAATATAAGGATAAACCTGATAAGGCCACAGGGCAGATTCGTTCAGAAATATGGCGGAGGCAACAAAGATAGGTACAGACAAACTTACAGAGAGACATATCCAGACACACAGAAAGTGATACAGGCATGTACTACATACAGGCAGACGGGCATAAGTCTGAATTCAGCTCGAAGGTACAGAGATAAAGACACGTGGACAGACACGTAGACATATACATACACAGGCGTCTGTGAACAGACAGACGTACAGATCGACAAACAGACGCAAACAATTAAACCTACAGATAGATAGATCTAGATGTATGCAACTAGGGATATACAGATGTACAGATCGAGAGATAAGATGGCAACTCCTTAACCTTACGTGTGCTTCGGGTTAAAAACCATTCAGGGGTGCCTACCATAATTTCAAACTGTAGGCTACATGTACATGCATGCATATATAGCCTTATATATCCCTACTTATACATTTTGCACTGTACACAGGTGGATACATGTACGCAGTCTAACTGTCCCATGCAGTATACATTTAATGAACACAGGCCTACGGCTACATCCATATGCATATTTATACAGTGCAGCATATAATTTATGCAGCGCTGATACTGACAATACACATTATGCTGACATTTTGTACAAAGCCACGTTTCAGAGCATGGAAAAATACTACACAATAGTTTAATGAATCAGACGTCGTAACGATACATGATACAACAACTAGTTCTTTAGGCTAACTATACAACAAATCATCATACCGCCGTCTTTGAGGTCGGGCAGTGTTTCTTCCACCAGCTGTAAGTCGCTGTCTTTTGGCTGGCCATCGAAATGATGAGCAAGTATCCATTTCTTAGCTTGAACCATGGTGATGAACTTAACAGTTTCTACGAGTAAATCAAGGTCAGCCAAGTACGCCTCTCATGCTCTCAGTCTCAACCAGAGTCCTGCAATGACCCATGTCTGGATCTTTTATATACAACGAGACAGTGGCGCTGTCCCACTTCTCTACTATACTGACCCTGATTTTGACCCATTCCTATAGTTACAGCGGCACACACCTGACCGCAAGTGTTTGTACCCATTTTCAGTGTGCTATGTAGCTGAAGAGCAGAAATCTGCAAATAGGTTACTGCTTAGTCATGGCCACTTTACAAATAACTGGGCCACCAGTTGTTTGAAAGCTATTGCATGATGGATTTATAACGCCTATGAATGACAGAAAATAATGGAGCAGTCCATCGCAAATATGTAAATATGTCCATTGCAAGTCAATGTAAATTTCGACAATAGTAATGTGTAAATAAATTTCGTCTCTAATGGTGCCGCAAATGTAATTACAATGCAATATATTGTACGAGAATAAACTGAAAAGACACATGTTTGATGTCCCTATACATGTTATGATTTTCCCGGCAGCTAAGTAGCAAGTAAATGTTTCAAGCTCAGACTAGAACTAACTCGTTAAATTTAGCATTATATTTTTTTCGGAGTTATTTGGTAGGACAGATTATGTTAGTATGACCTATGTATTATGGCTTGGGCAACACAGTACCCTGTTATATCAACAGAAGGAACAAGCTATAGTCTGTCCTATATAACACAACAGATCATAGTTACACAGGACATTGATGTAATATCGTATGATATCTATATACTCGGCCATCATCGGAAAATATATAGCATTCCATGTAACAAATTAGTTTTTCATATGTTCCGAACAGGTCACTTCTCAGGTTGTGCGTTCGTTAGCCTAATGCTTTTCTCTCTGGGCAGCCTTTCGATCGGTCTTTACCTATAGCGATTACCTGACAAGCCTCCTGACAACTGAAAGACCAACTACAAACTTTATTAGGCTACTATATACGGAATCTTAGTCCGAGTACACCGACTGGTAGGTTAAGAAAATTAGATACGCCATATCAATGACTGCACACGTATTTAGTACAGGAGTTTGAGCAGCCATGGTTTTGTATACACGTCTGTATATATCACCCATGCATGTAGAAATTTGCCAGCTTTTCCATCTTCCTTGAAGATTATTCTTACGTAATTTAGCCCATTTGTAACTCTTAGATGTATATTCAAATACTTTAATTCATTTAGTGTCACAACTGGTCACTAGACCCTATTTATTTATTGATTTATTTGATTGATATTTTACGCGTTAGTCAAGAATATTTCACTTATACGCAGGCGGCCAGCATTATGATGGGAGGGAAACCTGGGAAAATCAGACCCGAGAGGAAACCCACTTGAACTCAAAACTTGCATTGGTTAGAGTCAGTGCTTGGGGTTTAACGTCGTAGTTAACAAATTTTCAGTCATATGACGACGAAGGAATCCTTAGAGTGCATGTAATGTGCCCCATTGTTGCAGGACGGATTTTCCACCGCTCTTGTATCAAGTGCTGCTTCACTGAGACGCCTTACCTCCCCGTCCGAGCCATTATACTGATACGGGCCAACCAGTCGTTGCACTACCCCCTTCATGCTGAACGCCAAGCGACGAAGTTACAACTTCCTCTTGTAAAGTCTAAGGTGTGACTCGACCCAGGATTGACCCTGGATCTACCGCTCCCGAAGCGGACGCTCTGCCAACTATGCTATCGGGGCCGGTGCATTGGTTAGAAGGCTCTTAGGTCATTGCGCCGCGCTGGTGCACTATCCACCTCGATCGGTATTAACTATCTATATGGTCTTCTACGAGTACAACCTTCAATAACTGCATTCTTGCTCAAATATCGAGTATCTGAACCGAGGTGCTTCATATGTTTCTTATAAAAGAAATAAGATATGGTTAGAATGAGCCAGAAAAGAATCGGAATATGTAGGACCAAAAGGCTCATTTACCCAAATGATCGAAGAAAACAGGAAAACAGGCGAGTATACAATCATTTCAATCTGACTTTTTCAGCGCATTTATCTCATCATATTGGATATCATTTGCCAGGAATTCTAATATCCTTCAAAGTCCAGTATTCCGACGACCTTCAAAGTGTTCATAAAGTCAGATAATTGATGTGAGAAAGCTGAAGTTGTTAAGGTTAAGACGCATCAAAGGTACCTGTATTATTTCGTTCACGTGTTCAGTCTTCTTTGAATGATATATTGCTATAATATGATCAAATCACATTTTCAAGCTTAATCAGAACTGTTCTGAATAAGGCGCACACCTTGAATCCCTCTTTCCACTGCAGCCCATAATCCGTTTCCATCTACAGCTCTGAACCTTTTTTGGTTTAACTTCCTGCATTTTTCTGAGTCGATAATGCATGGAAACATAAGATAAAAGAGCATTTGTGCATCTTTAAAGGCAAGATTTTCCTTCAGTTTATTGCATTGGAACTACGGATCATATAATCACCCGATCGAACACACATAGTGAAGACATGTGTTAGTAAAGTATTTTATGCGTACATTTGTATATTACCGGAAAAAGATAAATTCTGCGACCACATAAGTTCAACCGCAGAAATGTAGTTCACGAGTAGACAGCAAATTTGAATAATTATGACATTTGCTTACTATATATCCAAAAGTCAATGGTTTGCATTCGTTTCAGCGCATTATTATCGTTTCTGTTAGTTTCTGTGTATCCTTTCCACCAATACAAACCCTATATGGATGGAACTCCGCGGTGCTTCAGTGCTAAGTTCACCATAAAAAGAACTGTTTGGCCAATACAGAAGAGTTATCATCTTTATATCTGTGCAGTTGGCCATTAACTGTCTTGAAATAATCGTATTTAGGAACCATATTTTTTATAGAGTTTTGCACATCAGGTTTATTTGCATGAATCATGGCTGTAAGCCTAAAATAGGCCAAAAAACAATAAAGCTGTAATCCTGTGTGTATGCATGACTGCATGCGTGTCAAGACTGAAACGTTTAATTCTTGAGTGTTTGACAGTAATACTGCTGAGGTTATAGGATTTAACGATTCTGTGAGACAAAATCAAAATTCTCTCGTTTTTTTTTTCTCTGAAAAAAGATACACAAAAGACATATAAAGGTGAATTGTGCAGCTCCGTAGTGATGACTATTTACACGCATAACCGATATGTGTGGAACACATGAAGGCTGTTCAGACTTTAACCACCTCCTTGCCGATATTATCTCATCTAAACAAGCCGTAGACAGCAGCCCTCATGTTTTCAAATCCCTCCGTCACTGTTTCTTTCGTTTGCACTTTACACTGTGAGTGGGAAAAAAACAAGTTATTCAAAATAAACAAAAAATTACTTTGTACATCACTAATGTTGGAAATTGTAGTAAAGATTACTTAAGACATTTCTTATATTTATTTAATCATTAATTTTGTTGACTTCATTCTTTGGAGCTTAATGTCGTAGTCAAGAAATGCCGACTTGCTGACTTGCTTACTTGCAGAAGAAAAACACTTCTGTTAATCTTACCGCAAGATTCCTCCACACCTGAAGATTGGGCTTTGGTAGGAATATATGAGGTGAAGCCTAGTAGTATGTTGTTCTGGAAATAAAATATATACCTGTTGAATCCACCCTATCATCTCCTTGATGGCATCTCCCCACTTCGGCAACCACCCATACACGATAAAGCCTTGAACCTTAAGTTCTCGACTGATTATTAACATGTTGGGATACGGACCTGCGGGGCAAATAAATTACAGGGGAAACAATTGATGAAAACATTACATATAAATGTCTACAAAGTGAAATGTGGTATATAATGGAAAGTTAAGCTGTTTAATAGAAAAGGAAGAACATATATTCATTTTGGTGCTGATGTAGGTAAGGTGTGAGCTTATGACCTCTTTCCATGTATTCTCACCTTTGACTTCCTCCCCCTTAGCGTTATAAATAGATATGGCGCCACACAAAGACACCCTACCAAGGATTTTCATATTACATAATCCTGCAGTGAAGGCTTCACCACCTACCTGTATAACCAAATTCAATAGAAAAAAATCATGGCATTCAAACAAGGCATAATGCCCATACATTGACATGAAGGTAACGGTTCTGTTATGATTGCAAACAGCTATCATACTGCCAGAGATTTGGACTTCACGTGAAAGCTATTACTCAGATTGGCCCTCAATCGGTTGAAAAAGAATATAATGGTCGTCGTCGTGTAAGTATCATTACCAGAACCTTTTTCTTTATCTTTGAGAGTTTCTGTATATGAAATATTCCTGATGTGACTGAATAACCATCGTCTAACCGCATGCATTTGTCTGAGAAAAGATAATTATTAATGACCGGAATCCATGTTCCCTTCATCCTACGTACAGGACTAAGGTGCCTGTACTTACATTGTCGAAAAAGCAGTCAACACGGTCTGGGGCAGCCTCGCGTATGGCCTTTTCCTGGTCGGCCACCTTTTTGTAGTTGTAGACGAAGTCCAGCTTGAGATCCTCACGCAGCCACCGGCATTTCTCCTCTGTCCCTGCGAACGCGATGACCTTACATCCCTGAAATACAAGAGCGGTACAAAGCCACCTGACTGATGCTCATGATATATGTTTCAATGAAGGAGAAACAAACAAGTTGCATCAAGTATGCAAGTATTCAATAAATACAGACATCTCCACACATATCGTCGAGCTCTTATTGTCAATAAGATCTCACAAGCACTAATGGCGGGTTAAGACGATGGTCCTAAAAGTGACTCCGCTGCCGCGGAGTCACTTGTCAGTCTTAGCTTACGCAGAGCTTTGCAATCTGCCCCACGAGTGACACCACTGACCCACCAGTTTCATTTACCTGTAAATTTGTAATCTCCACAACTCCTCCACAACTCTTAGCTTACCTTGAGCTGTGCAGTGTGCCCACGAGTGGCCCCATTGCGCCCCCCCCCCAGTCTTAGCTTACCCTCAGCTTTGCAATCTGACCCACAAGTGACCCCACTGCCCCATCAGTCTTAGCGTACCTTGAGCTTTGCAATCTGACCCACAAGTGACCCCACTGCCCCGCCTGCGCCGTTAACCAGCACCACCTCTCCCTCTTTCGGTTGACAGATCTCCAGAAGTCCGAAGTAGGCAGTCATTTTGGGTACATACGGGATTATGGACTTACGTCACATGTTAGAATGCCTTCATGTACAACAGTAGAAACTCTCTGCATATCAGATGTTCTTTTTAACTGGGACAAACAGCTCTGCAAGTCCTTGCATCTGTTTTGTTTTGTTTTTTTCTAGATTTTTTTCAACCCAGTCAACGATTCCCAAATCTTCGTCTTGACACAGCTTCAGCGCACCTCCATTATCAGAGCAAATTAACGTCACGTTACCTCTAGCTCTCTAACGCGGGAGGTATTTTCCGAACAATAGTTGATGCAGTAGTCAATGACTGATAAAAGTCGTGGACTTTGGGGGCCCAAGTGATAAATATAATTTTCTCCGAAATTGGACATGCTGGAATATTTCTTCCACTGCTTTAACTGTTGATACAGTACGAAGGCCTACTATATCATTTACCAGAAAGTCCAGCGACCCTGTTTGAATAGACCGCTGATGCACGGCCACGGTATTCCTGCTTCACGTCTTAGCCTCTCAATTAAGGTGTTGTGCTAGTAATTTTGACCCTTGTTACATGTTTTTAAAATTACAACAAAATTGTTGTACACCTAGATTCATACTCAAATCTGAAGCAAATGGAAATAAGCACCAATGATGTTGATATAGGCATTCGACTATCGCTGGATTTTATGCTTCAATTTTGTAGCGGTGTGTTCTAAGATGAAAGCAGTGCTGACCTTTATCGCGGGCGTCAGAGAAAGCAACTCGGCTTGAACACGGCGTTTCAATAATTTTACTGTACTTTGTAAAAGAAAACAGAAAAAGAAACATCCCTTGTATCCAAGGAAGACGAAGGAGCAAAATTTAAATTTTTCAGTTCTAATAAAGAGAAAAAAAAATTATAAGATTTAATTAATTTTAAACATTGTCGTCTTCCCAATATGTTACACCAGTGCCCTACCAACTATGTGACTTTCTTACGGTTCAGTGTCTTTAAACATTTCTGATACCTAGCTGACTTGTACTTACGACAGTAAGGGCCTACATGAATACAGGAAAGCTCATTTATACAGAAAAAATCCATCATCAAGTAAGGCCTGTCATTTTAGTTGCTGCATAAGTCCAAATATTTCGCGCTAGGCGGGACATTGACTGAGTGTTTAACAACATGCTCAAGAGATTTTACTTATATGACGTGCCTGATATTGGTGGAGAAAACCCGTGTGCCTGGGGTAAGCCACCGGCCTTGACAACCATGCAGTGGAAGGATTTGTTCATGTAAAAGCATTACCCTGATAAATAACGGAACACTGTATCACTTTGCCATCCAAACGACCGAAATTCCTGAAAACATGGACTGTACAAGGATAATATGGGCAACAAGAAAAAAACATCAACCATTTTGCACAAGATCTAACACAGGGATACCAAAAACCATAGGCTAAAGAGAAAGCAGATCCTGTCAAAAGCTTTCATTGGCTTCTAGTTGTTTTCATTTAACTTGTTGGGCTTTTGGAAGCTGATTTGAACTATTGGACTATATGGTATATCAATACTGAATATCACGTAACGTCTAAAATTCCACAGAGGTGTATATAAGTAGGCCCACATTTGTAATGGATTGGTCGTTCCAACAGTTTCTTTCAGTTTTTTTATATACTAATAATTTTATAGGTATCATCTTACCCAGGCATCCCGAGTACACCTAAGGCATACGACAAGGAAAGGTCCCCAAACGATGGAATGGGTCGAAGAAGGGACTCGTCAGACGTTACTGTGTGGTCACGCCAACCAACATCGGCAACGACGTAAATGCCTTTTGCGAATTTGGGGTTTCGACTTTCCTTGACCCTGGAGTAGACAGCAATAAGGCGGGAATAAGTTATTTATTTGTTTCAACGACCGAACTTTTGCCACAACGCGGAAACATTAACAATTTTTACATTTCTGTTTTTGTAAACTGAGATAGAACTATGGCATATATACAGATCTACATATATACTTTGATCTCTTGAACCTGCAAATATTCGTTTTATGTTTAACTCTAATATAAGCGGGTACTTAAACACGTACGTGTATAAAGATTAGCTGCGTCATATTTAATGTCCCAGGTGTCCAACATGTATACAATAATGAAGAAGAACAGTGAGATAACTTACTGTGCCAAGCACCGTGTCCCCTTCCTTCAGGTTCAAAGCTGAATACGGTCTGAAATATAAAGTATAAACTCCCATGTACTCCATATATATGAAATGACATACGAATAATGTGGAACAGCTTATGTGTTTGGGAGAGCAATTAAGGAAAACAAATTACCACATTCTGATGTTTATTGGTTAGTCCTGTTCCATCCACATCACATGAAAAAGTGTCTGCTTTTGATAATGAAATTGATTTACTTTCTCGGAACACTGCAGGTTTTATGTATATAATGATAACGTGCCCTCTGTAATGTCTATATCCCTTTTTAACTTCTAGATATGGACTATTTTCTGGCCATACATCAATATGTTTCTAAAAATTTCTATGTCCGAAATTAATTTTGGGACCCAACATTATACATTCAGCCTGCAGATACCAGAGGGGACTAAAAATTTACACACCAGTACATCTATCAGTCCGTCACAAATTAGTTTTCCAGACATTGTTCCAAAACGCTTTACCTTATTAAACTGAAACACATCTTCGCCTAGATCAAGATCGAGTTTTTTTTTGCCGTCTCGTGCATTAATCGGACAAAATAACGACCCTTTTATCCCCTTATGGGCTTGGCAGTTTTCCGGGTGTTTTTTTTTTCAGTACGAATGGTTATTAAGAATTGAAAATTGGTACATGGCTTCACCGACAATAGTTAGAGAACATGCGTGTTCAAGTTCGTGGCCCGTGTCTTCCATTTTTAACAAAATTAACTGGCTTTGTTCTGTGAGTATGGTTAGAGTTGTATGGTGTACTTAACAATCTAAGGTGCGTGTACGTACACTGTCTTCTTGCGGCAGGGCGAACCCATGGCTCCACTGAAGTATCATGCCAAAGACACCAGACATGACACCCTCACCCTTACTTTCGAAACAGAACATCGGTGTCTTTAAACTTTAAATGTATGAATATAAACAGAAGAGAATGTATCTAAGGAAATGTTTTTCTTTTAATTTCTTCTTTTTCTTTTCTTTATTTACTCCAAATGTAAGATTTAGGCCAACGACTTCATAAAGGCCACCTGTACATGATCGAGGGTTTCTCCCGAGTTCTGCAGTATTTGCTCCCGCCATAATGCTGGCATCCGTCATATAAGGGAAATATTCTTAAGTACGGCATAAAACATCAACAAAACAAATAAATAAATAAAATCCAAGACGCCTTAGGAGCCAGTATTTATAAACACAACTTATCTAATGCGTGGAATATCATTTAAACTAGAATATATCATAACCAAGAAACGCACATTCCATGTGATTAGCGAATTATTGTAATTGCCGTCGTATTAATAAATTATTGCGTCACAAAACATTCTTATTTAACCCCCGAATTTCTTAAATGCAGTCAATGTATGTGCTAACAGCTCCAGAGGCCATGATACGGACATGTCTTACCTCATGTAAGGGTCCACGCTAAGGTATACGGCCTCAAGGAGGACATCTGGTGACGGCCCATGAAAATAGCATAATACGCTAACATTTAATAAAAACTATTTAATTTAGTATTAAAATTATCTATTAAAATAATCTTTATTTTAATGCCAATTTTATTTCAATCAGATAGTATGTATAACGCAGTCCAGTTTAAATGATCCTTTCACATGCAAAGACTGAACGTCGACTTTTTCTGTCGTTTTCTTTCGATAATGTTGAAAACAAGAAGAATTATATGCCGTTATGGTCAATATATGGTTAAAATGGTATCGTTGTTGTTGCGTGGAATGCATGCATCCGAGCATGTCGAGGTGTTGTAGTAGACCGTCCCTCAGGACCCTCCCCTGTTCTCGCCATTGTAAACCTGACTCACAGTCATGAAAGTGAGCATGGCGTGCAATTACTAACGATACCAAGTCGCCTGTACACATGCCCTGAACTCAGCTGTTCATTCACTATTGAAGTAAAATTGGCTGTACACTCGGATGCAGATACAGGTTTGTATTCTGCATACAGAGAGCAGCATAGTTTATTCAAGACTATTGTCAGACAATACACAATGCTGACATTTTGTACAAAGCTACGTTTCAGAGCTTCCAAACATGCATATTACATAATAAATCATCACACCCGCGTCTTTGAGGTCGGGCAATGTTTCCTCCACCAGCTGTAAGTCGCTGTCTTTTGGCTGACCATCGAAATGATGAGCAAGTATCCATTTCTTAGCTTGGACTATGATGTTCTTTTTGTTTGCTAGACTATACCCCTCGCACTCTCAACAGGTATGAGCACAGACTGACACACACCTGGAGTTTATGTAGGCCTGGACTTCATACACCTGGGCGTGAGTAAGCACTCCGCTGTTGGAAAATGTATAAGGTGAAAGCCACTGATCAGTTATGTCAGATAAGAGCAGTCTCTTATTTTTTAATATAGTAAGTCTGTCCTTGCAAAGTCCATCTTGTGACTAAACAAAAGAGCGCGCTCGTGAAATTCTTCCGTTGTACGGTAGATTAGACTTTATCAGTATGGTGGCCTATGTCCCTATGTGTTATCATATGTATATGTATACAACTATATATCCCTACTTTCAACAGATCTGACAACATTTACAATAAAGTAAGTTCTAACAGTTACGATTTACACATGTAAGATATATACAATGGCGACTGTACAGTCCACCATCAGCTGGACCACATATAGGAAGAGATTTAAGGTAGTCATCGTACCATGACTTCGTGAAATCGTGTCATTGCTTTGTGTCATCCTGCCATCGGCCTTACGACCTGATGTGGTGTGTTTTGGTACATACATTTTATTAGTACATGTATAGCCTGTTGCTTTTAGCCAGTCCCCTATATTCAGTTATCTGTAAAATCAGTCATACTCGCTTCCAAAATTGCCTTTCATTAGTGACACATACCACCACAAACTGTACACAATGATGTGTTGTACGTTTATATTATTTCAAGAAAAATGCCGCAAATTCATAATGTTAAACTCCGTGAGATTGGTTTCAACAAGAACTCGGGTGACGTCATGTTTATTCAAGAACAAGTGTTATTTATGCTGGACAATGGATGTGGAGGGTAGTTTGTTTTACAAAAGGTGCACCAACTTGAGGTTAGGACGAACTTCACCCAGTGACAGCCTACACAACTGTCTCAGCGAATAGACAACATTGTTTCTTTTTTTCATAACAAAATTTCATTTTCGTGTAAATTTCTCTAAAACCATACAGTCGTGAGATCATTTACAGCAAGAGACAAACTGAGATTCCTTTATGAAGGTGCTAAACGTCCAAACAATGTCAAATATGGCAGTGTCAGAAACAGGGTTTAGATTAAAGCCGATAGCAGTTCAGGTAGCTGGTGTCACCCTCCGTCAAAACATTGAATTCCGCCCAATATCCAGCATGCCACTGTTTTTAAAATAATTATCATGTTAACCGAGGCAATGCGTCCTTGCCGTCGAAACAGAGTTTTATGCAATTTAACATTATGGATTAGAAAAAACGTTTTAACTCCATTTTCTGTGCAAGAATATGGACTACCAACATATCGATGTATAGAGTTTGTGTCGTTACGTTTCACTGACTAAAGGCAATTTTGGTAGCCAATGTGACTGATTTTACAGACACCTGAATATAGGCGGTTGGCTTAAATTTGTACAAGTATCAGTAGTGGCAAATGAAAATAAAGACCACAAAGAAGTGCTCTTGTCACGTGAATGTTCTTGGGACGGCGATGACACGAAGCCATGGCACGATGGTTTTCATACTGCAGCATGATTTTGTGACTGGAAAACATCCCTATTGACCTGAGGAAAATCCACACGTTTTCCTGAATTCTTGCAGAGGTATCTGTGCTAATGAAGTTTTCACAACGGCAAGACCTGTGTTTCAGTATATAAAAATAAACCACTCAAACAGCATTGATGCGAAGCCATTCCTGAATTCTTGGTTATATAATGAGGTGGCAAACAACGCAGTTCAGTGTCATCTCTCTGGCAAGATTAACGACTTTTTATATTTCTAGCCAGCGCAATTGTCTTTGCAGGCTCCAGAGGATCGGAGATATTGGTGAAACCAGGTAATTATTTCCCCCTGCGTTCATGATTCCATGACAAACAAATATTTAACTTGGGTGTTAATTCCTTAGTAATAAGTTGGAAGAATTGAGAAGTTACGTACAAGTTATACTCATACGTATATAGACATAAATATATATATATTTGGCGTATAATGCAGAATTAATTCTTAAAGAATTGAGACACATTCCAGTATTTGCTCTTGTTTGCTAGCTTGTCAAGATATAGGTAAATGAATTGCACTCTAAAATTAAAAGGTCTGATTTTACGACCATATGCATAAGACATTAGATATAAACAAATATTTTGTTGAAGTAGATTGCGAGATTGGAGATGTATGTAAATGTTCTTGCTTTGAAACGTCCTAATATTTGGTCAATCTCCTTCCGAGGGTTGATTTGGGTACCAGTATATGCAAAACCCAAAGAAACACAGGTAAACCATTCTTCGCTGGTTCACTATACATGTAATAGATTTTACTACTCCCGCGTATTAACACGGACCTTAATGCTTTTTCTCGCTAATAAAAATATAAGCAAAAGTATTACCATTGTGTAATTTGTGTACTTACGTATTTGATTTGTGTTTGCGGTTTTCAGTTATGTGGCTTCAAGGGAGATAACTGTAAAGGATTTTCTAAAGTCTATATAGCATGGCCTCTTTATTTGTACAAACGTCAGTAACAGTACAGCCATCTTTGAGGTAAGTTTGTGTATATTGCCCACTGAATGCCCTTACCAGTCAAGGGCCTCTGTCCAGCTTATGACAGCTCTAACAACAGACACCCATTGGGCAATAGACCTACAAAAACTTACCTCAAAGATGGCTGTCATTGCAAAGAAGGAAGGACCCTGTGACATTGGTTCATGCGAAATCCTTTTAAATGGTTAACACTACATGTGTACTATCTGTTAAAACAAAGAAAATATAGAATAAGTGCAGAAATATAAGACACTGGTAAACGTGTGTATACTTGCTTCCATTAAATCTTCAACCAAAGTATGTCTTACGCAATCCCAGCGCAGTTTCACAGTTCCATTGTGTTCAGATGATGAATATGGGGTTTTCAAGAGCTTCAAGAGTTTTCTCTTACCATAACATTGAAATATTCTGGAGTACGACGTAAAGCACCAACCGAATAAATAAACAAACGAAACAAAGACTGCAAGAAGAAAATTTGGTATAAGCCATCCAGATAGAAGTAAAGAGCTTTACAGCGGCCGCCATATATAAACATCATCGAAAAAGGCGGCACGAACTGAGAGAGCAGTAATATCTGCAAATTCTCTGCCCAATGCCGGGTTTGAATCCGCACCTAAAAATACAAGCACCTTATAACCGCAACAGGCTTTTTTATTACGTTTATACGTAAAGATGGTATGAAAGGTAAACCCGTTGTAAATACATCTGATATTTTAAACAACGCCATTTTAAACAACGATATTTTAAACAATGATATTTTAAACAAAGTTTATTCTTTAATCAAAGTATTATTTTAAGATATTTTAAACAAAGTTTAAAATAATTGTCACATAATAACAAAGCTCATACTCCATTGGTGTATTAGTGTTTTAGTGGGATTGGAAACATAAAGTCGGTAAAAACTTTGAAATATGCACACAAACTCAACAAGTTGGTGAGAAAGCTATCATACTTCTTCCCCGACAGATGGAGAAACATGATGCATCAAAACAGGGTTGATGGTTTCTGATGAAATTTTTTAATTCCGTGCCAAAGAAGGGGAACCATCCCACTTTACGACAGAAACTCTCAATTAAGATAGCGCTGATAAAGGAGGAAATCCATAAACACACAGGCACCAGATCTAATAGTATAGCTACTTAACTGAGATCTGAAACAAAAGATGATGTAGTAAAGGACCAGTCTAACATTAGGTCACACATATGCCATATAAGGATCAGAAGGAAGTTCTGTAAATGAAATAAATATGTTTACCAGGAGCAAAGACTGTAAAAATAAAGCTTCAACAATGCAAAAAAGACATGCGCAACATCTAAATTTCCTCGCTTGACTCAATTGTCAAATCAGTCAGAAGAAAAAGGGTCAGAGATCAACAGGGAACTCTGTTTTGTTGTTCGTCAAATGAAAAAGTCTGTTTATGAAATCAGAAATGGCGGCCCAAAAGTGTACACACGCCTTATAACAATATTGTCACAATGAGTCGGACGAGGGTGCGGTTTATCCAGCGCATGCTCAAATCTTACCAACAAGCAGATCAGGATATTGGACCAATGACGGAGAATGCACGATGGCTATCATATACCAGTGATAATAATGAAGAACAGTATCGACTTGTCGATCCAAATAGGTATTTTCCTTGATCCGCGTACCAAACCTTCGTTTTGCAACATGCACCTTTTTCGTCTCGTTTTAGAAGGAAATGAAAAGCATTGATCATTATTGGATAACATTTTAACAAGGAAATAGATGCTGTGAATGGCTTGGTCATCAAAGATCTCAGCATCGAGAAAGCCCGTAGGCTACCAACTTTGTATATATAGAAATGTATGCAAATTAAAAAAAAAACTTATGTTTTGACACCCAGACAACTCATGAATTCCGTTTGACATGTCCACTATCATGGGCACCGTCAAGCTTGTCCCAAAGGCAGAACAGCTCTGTGACATTGGATCATTATTACCGACAACAATGAACAACATGGCTTGTATGCGAAAATGGACAGGAACAAGACGTTAAGAGAGGCGTACACAATCTTCTTCATCGACAGTTGATTAATATGACCAGCTTTTAGGGGTGACTTCTGAAACGTAAATCCGCCTTGCATATTTACCTGTGAATTTATATCTTTTTATTGAGAACTTGCTAATATTCTTGAGTACATCGTAAAACACGTACAATAAGCAAATAAATAAAGATGCTTTCTAATGTACAAACTGACTTTCTCGCAAACGCTTTGTGCAAGAAATCATACAGAAATCGGAACACTTTGTTTCAGGAAAGATTTTGCTAAAACTTTGTGACAGAATTTAACTGGTGTAAACGAAATGAGATACTTAATCAAAAAGAGTATTTTCAACCTAAATAAATGGCATATAATGCATAATTATTAGCAAGAGATTCAAACTTGGAATAAAGGTTATAACACGTGAAATTCATGGAAAATATCCTGCATGGGTTGCGGTAGCCACTTCGGCAAATTGCCCTTCCAGTCTCTTTTATTCATGTGTTTATTCCTTTTTCGACGGAATTTTATTTCGGTGTATGCACCTCCACAAAACTGACTGAATGTTTTCATACAGGATTTTAAAGTCCGGATACAGGATTACAGAAATCCCTATTAAGTTGACAGAGTCTAGTTTGTTGATTACCTTCACACGAATCGGTTCAAATTAATTTCTTACAAACTTTATATATACTTTGAATATATATCGTTAATTCTTTGTTGGTTTTGTTGAACGTTTGTTTTGCTAACTAGCCTTGCCATTATTGACATTCTTGAACTCGATCTCATAATGGTTGAACGTGGATTTGTTTCGACGCCTAGATTAGATATCTTTCGATATATCCATTTACAGTAGTTTTCATAGCCTTCGGAGTTAGCACTAGGCTGGTCACATGCATTAGTATTGTGAAGATAGTCTATAGACTCACTGTTCAAAAGGCTGGAAATAGATATTTGGTCGGCTTCCAACCTGCTATTTGCGGCTGGGATAGTATAATTGTTCTGATTTACCATCCCAAAATTTTAATACTAACCTGTGAAAATAGCAAATATGCGTTTTCTCAAACAAAAATTGAATGAAAAAGCATTTCTGGGCAAGGCCAGATCTAGGAAAGGCCATATCAACACTGACCTTCTAGCGAAAGGACAGTTTATTCCGACTTCATACCATGAGAAGTTACCAGAAATCACCTAAAACGCGTCTTCAGTAATCACAAAGGCCTGGGCCCGATCACAAAGCTGTCGTAGATTTAATTTTAAGTTGTGCTATTTTGAATTTAGGACTGCCTGACCGAAGCCTAAGGTCTAGATTAAGATTAGGTGTTTCCTGATCCTGCAACCAAACGGCCTATGTGCCATGTCCATCCTCTCCTGTTGAGCTGGGATAGTAGTATCTCTACCTCAGACTAAAAATTCTATGTCGTTTCCAAATCAAACATATATTTAATCAAGTTAAAAGCTACATCAAAATTTCCAGTGTTTAAACACCATAATGTTGATTTTTGGTGTGGATACTTTATAACAGAGCCTAACCACGTCAGCTACCAGATTTACCTCTAAACCATGGACGTTTATATTCTAAGCCTGTGACTGCCAGAGGACATGTATACATGCACTAAGGCAAAAACTTGCTAAATAACATTTAAGCACTTCAACTTGCCTTAATTATTCTAACTAATTTGGTAGGTTAAATTTAAAAGACACAAGACAAAAGAGCATCACTGATAAGAATTTTCTCTTCTTTTTATTTTTTTTGGAACCAAGTGTACCCGTATATACAAAATCAATAAATAATGTTGACCTGATAATGGGCACTGAAAATTTTTGCCTGAAAATAAAGTTGAATGAATTTATGTGAACTTTTACACAAATGTCTGTGTATTTTGTTCTAGAATGGCATAGTGGCTTATAAAACAATCTCACACATTGTAAGTAGTGAAAGAAGTAGTAAAAAAAATTCATTAAAATTTTAATTAATTTGAATAAGCAGAGAAATATCAAGCTCACATCAGATCAACAGACAATGAAATACTTCCACATCCATAGTCTTTCCAATAGGTTTGAATTAGAGAGCCAACTTTTCATTTCATTTATTTATTCACCGAGATATTTACAATGACTTTATCATACAGTTTGTACATAGAGATAAAAATAAAACCCTAATGGGGCTTGTTCTTCCCCATGATGGACTAATATTGAACATCTTCCTGAATTTAACTCTTAATAGCTTCAACACAGCAAATTGTAACTTTTATTGAATTAATCTGTTCCATTATCTCGACCTTTGCTAATGCTGTTATTGAAAGATTATCAGGTGGAACTTGTAAACATATATAACCAAAATAATTCAGCGGGAACTCTTGTGAAACAAACAACTCAAAAATTTACTCCAGGTAGGGCTTTTATCTTGTTTGGCAGTTTGGACTAAAACAAAAGTCAACTTAGAACAAACCATGACACCAGACAGAAAATTCATCACATCACCTCTTTCACAAGAAATTCTGAGTGACACAAATCATGAAGTCTTTATACATGGTTAGTTATTCGTAAGCACTTGTGTTATAGAGCAGTAATCTCTTGCAAATTTTCAGAGTAAGCATTTTTTTGGACTGATGTAGAGGTCCCTCCATCAGGGTATCACAAAAGCCAGAATTACAAATGAAATTTGGCCAAGTTTATTTGATGGAGTTTACCTCATTCCTATCCTCATGACCCATTGCCTCCACAGCCATTCTCCACAGGAGTGCCATATTTGGCTGAATGGCGTTCATATGCTGCTGCATCACCTGCAAAATAAAGATTAAAATTTATTCTTGTTTCATTGTTTTTTCAATCAATTCAATAAATCATACTATAAACATGTATTTACACAATGACCACATACAATTAAAGATTTGAGAGTGTAATACAAGGACTACTGTGAGGATGTTATTCAGTCATAATAATAGCTGTCTAGGCGCTGCTTGTGTTCTTATCATATAGTTCTAACGAATAATGTCACCTGTAAACACAAAGAGCAGGTAGATTCTCACAAGCTCCCACCTCAAATTCGAACCCAGACCATTATTCACTTTGAGGGATCAGCTAAATGACTCCTATTTATAACAGGATACATCAAATGGCTAGGTTAAACTGTCACAGTCTCTGAAATAGGTGGATGAGAATGGATAGCTACTTGCCTTTTCAAAACCCTCATACAAGTGCTGTACTATGGAGACATAAAAGTGAATTGTGAACATCTACATGTACGACTTTGCTTGATGGGTACGGCTTGGTCTACACAGAAAAATTGATGCACTGGAGGAATAAATGAGCATGCCACTCTAGACGAACTTGTTTTAGGCGGGCAATGCATTTCCCTACATCAACAAGGCAGCTTATTAATAAACAGATTGCAATGAGACATATATGGACTAAATAAAAATAAAATATATAATACAGCATGCAGCCCCCGCCTTATATAGCCTAACTGAGTTCTATCGATCTCAACTGCAACAGCTCCATGAGAATATGAGAGACACTATTCGAATGCATGTACTTAATCTTGCCACAGTGGAACTTAAGCAAGATATACATATACTTAGGATCAAGGACCTTTCTCTTTATGTCACATACGTGTCTTTTGAAGGCTGTGAAAAGTTTTAATTTTATCATACTATTTGGTTGAATGTTTACTTCACTAATAACCATCCCAGATGGTTGGAGGTTATACAATAAATCGTATTGGCGTACCTCATCGTCCAAAAGAACATTTTGGGACAGAGAAAGTATAATTTCAAGCGACAAAAGTTAATTCACAAAAACATAATTGCACTGTCGAACAAACAGCAGCCCCCTATACATAGATGAGATTTTAGTTTTCACCATGCAATATTTTTTTCTCTACACCAAAACTTTTTTTTTAACCATGTTACTTTTACAGCTTCATACTGCACCATTTCACATAACACATAATCTCAACCTACCTGGCTTCATTTTGCTAGCCAATTTGCACTCTGACTCCTTGGTGCCCACCACTTTATCATTACCTTCCTTTGAGCTGCAGCATGCTTTCTGGATTTTCTCCACGACATAGCTGCAAGCTGATGAACATAAAAAAAAATAATAAAAACATGCATGGTGAGACATCATTATATTTATTTATTTCTTTGATTGGTGTTTTACGCCATACTCAAGAATATTTCACTTACATGACGGCAGCCAGCGCTATGGTGGCAAAAAGAATGACAAAATTAAACACAACAGAGAATAACTTAGAACTTCTGGAATGTCTTGGATTTGTGCTGGATTATTTGTAAGTGAATCATGAGAAACGTCATAGCAAAAAACATTAGAAGATAAGCTTGCATGCCGCAATGTTTAATTCCATTAAAATACATGGTTACTTCTACATTCTCAGATTAGAGAGAATCTGGGATGAAGATGTATCACTACCGGTGTAGTAAGAGAGTTTGTTTGGATTATCATTCATTGAACAAATGTCACATTTGAACAGTGAAACTATAATTGTATTAACTAGTGTTTTCACCTTTCACTTTTTTCCTCACTGTATTAATCAGGCTGTACTGCGCCCGATACAGTAGAGGCTTTCATCTCTTGGAATCGAGCATGTCATGAACAGATCCGACTGGACTGAACGTTGTGAAGACTTTACCTGTGAGTGGAATCTGATGTCGATCAACCCAACACTAAAAAGCCCTCATTCTTACCTTTGATAATTAATCATACCATGTCGTACGGTATTTTTAGGA